>NC_091823.1:168145244-168445244 GCF_038994185.2 Dermacentor albipictus
GACGTCGTTGTTTTCTCTTCAAATTTCGGCGGTAGCCATGGCAGCGACGACACGCTACCATGGGTACTAGGCCGGGGCCCGAGTTCGACCCACCAGTACCACCATGCCGGTCAAGCTGGGTCGGCGCAAGGTTGGTGCAGCTTCAGGTGGCCTTGGAGCTCCTTGAAGATCTGCCACCGGATCTCCAACTCCGCCTCAGCGCTGCATCGCTTGGCGCACGCCCCTACGACAAACGACGACAGGCTGTGCTGTATTTCCACGATGCTAGGTACTGCCCGCTTCCTGACGTTGGCCGCGCGGTACGCCGCCCAGCTCCTCAAACATGCTCAACAATGGCACCCAGAGTGCCCTTTCCTGTGCCTTCGTAATCAGGGCAGCCTGCGATGATACCGGCTCGCGCACCGACAGAGGCACTATTGCGTAATTCCCGGCCTCATTGCCTTTATCGCCACTAACGATGTCACGTGAGAGTGGTGACATCGCCGAAACAACACCGGCTCCCGCACATCACGCCGTCGCGTCTTTCTCCAACATCGCACCTGCCACTCGGACCCCAACCAACGATACACTCGAACCGCCCGCGCCCTACACTGAGCAAGCCTCCGAGATGGAGCGCAAGTTCTGCATTTTGCCGGCTCCACTGCCTTGGACCGTGCCAACAGGGGCTGGGACGCGGTAACTAGAAGCCATCGAGCGCGATGCAGCTGCAGCAATGATCTCCGTCCCTTTCCTACGCTGGCGCTTCTCTCCTTCGGCCCATTCGCTGTTGGTCCCCTCTGGCGCCAGCTATGGCAGGTCAGACATTGGAGCCTGGGAGCCGTTGACGAGCGAAGTGGATAGGGCAGATTGACATCATCCTCCCATTTCGCAAGTCCTGATAGTGTGTTGCATTCACCCCCTCATCCTGTCCTTCCCGTCGCGCCTGCACTGGAGCTCGTCAACGAGCATGAATCGCCTGCTGCAGCCCCGACTCTCAAAGAATTTTGGCTACCCGCGCAGGTGCCATCATCGAGAGCCTTCTGACGACGCCTATCTCGCCGTTTTTAGTGCCACTCGTATCCAGCACCACTAACCGGGGTAAGACCCGAGCTCAGGCTGGTGCGCGCCAGATCATTTTGTAGTGACAAGGAAGGTGTCACACGCAGAAGCCTCCAGCTTCCGACGTCAACCGTGGGTCGGAAAATACCGGATAAGCAGGTGAACAACCTGAATCCAACAGCGCTCGGGCATCGGCGGCGGCGTTACGATCAAGCTTGCGGCTTGTCGTGTCCACCACCAACAGCGCCCGGTCCCCGTTCGTTTCGCATGACGTACGTTAACTGCTAGAGGGGGATTTGTTTGCACACTCTCTGTGAATGCGTGCTATGTACTTTTCGTCCTTTGTGACACTCCCAGCCTCGTCCACCGGAGAAATTTATTGCTCCTCTTGGCTTGCCACGTGGTCGCACTACTTATTTATTTATTTATTTATTGTCATACTCTCAAGGTCCGGTGGCACTACAGAGAGGAGTGGTGATTATTACAAACAAATTCGTTAACAACATTCTTGAAGTTTGTGGCGTCAGAAATGGCAGTGATGGAAGCAGGGAGGCGGTTCCAGTCATTCGTCGTTCTTGGTATAAAGGAATCAAAATAAACGTTGGTGCGACAAGTTGGAACTTCAACCTTAAAACGATGATCCGTGCGTGACGCATAGGCTAAAGTATTCACGACGTAACTCTAGGTTAGGCAAGTCAAGGGTTAGTTTCATTTAGGAGACACTTGTATGACGAGAATAATTCGAAAGAATAAAACGAGCAGCTCGGTTTTGAATGGATTCGATGGTGTTCTTTAGCTTTAGAGTAGAAGGGTCGAAAATGGAGCATGCATATTCAAGTTTAGGCCTCATTAAGGATTTGTACAGAAATAACTTGACAGCTGCAGTTGCCGATGAAAAATTACGCCGTAAAAACCCAAGCATGCGAGTAGCGTTACCGTAAATGTAATTTATGTGAATGTTCCATGTAAGATTGTGTGTAATGTGGATACCAAGATATTTATATGATGATATATTTTCTACAGGTATGTTGTTAATATTTTACGTAGGAAGGGTGGTATTTCTTACAACACGGGACACACGCATCGCCTTACATTTATTAGAATTGAGCTTCATTTGGGATCTAGTACACCACGATGATACTATGCCAATGTCTGATTGAAGAGTATCGCAGTCGCCAGAGTTAGAAATGACACGATAGAGAACACAGTCATCGGCGAATAACTTAATTGATGGTTTAATTTGGTCTGGGACGTCATTAATATAAATTAAAATAATATTGGTCCTAGAACCGAGCCTTGCGGTACACCGGAGGTTACTCGACCAGTGGAAGAGAAGTATTCGTTAGCATAAACGAATTGGGAACGGTTAGACAAAAAACACTTGATCCAAGCAAGCACGTTAGGATCAATGTTGAGGTTACTTAATTTAGTTAAAAGTAATTCGTGTGAAACAGTATCGAATGCTTTGGCGAACTCTAAAAAAATGCAGTCAATAATAACGTTAGCATCCATCGCCTGGCATAAATCACTAGTAAATGAAAAAAGCTGCGTTTCGCAGGAATAGTGTTTTCTAAGTTCGTGTTGGTAGGGGGTGAAAAATAAGTTTGACTCGAGAAATGAAACCGGGTGTGAGTAAACTATGTGTTCCATTAATTTGCAGGGAACGCTGGTGAGGGATATAGGTCTGTAATTAAGTGGGGAGTACCGACTGCCAGAATTTTGTACGGGAATCACCATCCCTGCTTTCCAATGATTCGGAAGGATGGTGGTTTGATGTGACTGAGCAAAGATTTCGCTCAGAATTATAGATGAATTAGTAATAGTTCCCTTAAGAAATTTCGTGTTGATACCATCTACTCCACTGCATGCAGAAACTTTTGAGGTCTGTATCAACTTTACAACGCCATCAAGGTCAATGGTAATGGGAAGCATTACCATTGCGCACAGCACAGAATCCACAGAAGCATTAGCTTGCGCACAGCACAGAATCCGAAAATACAGAGATGAACGCGTCATTCAATACTTCACAACAGACAGCCCGATCGACAGGTTCGTTGTTAGGATCACACAGTTCAAAGGCACTACATTTTTTGCCGTTGACCACACTCCAAAATTTCTGTGGGTTGTCTTTCAAAAAAGAAGGCAAAGTGTGCTCATAAAATGTTGTATTGGACTCTGCTACAGCATTCTTGTAGTCGCTCAGTGCTAATGTGTAAGCATTCCAACGATCATGATTGCCAATTAATTTTGCTCGTCGGAAAAGCCTTTTCTTTTTGTTCAGTAAACGTTTAAGACGCGAGTTGAACCAGGGTGCGAGAGAATTAGAATAAATACGTTTTTGCGCGATGTACCGGTTAATTAAGGAGTTGGCTTTTTCTTTGAATATTGACCAGTTTTCTTCAACCGATCGAGTGTGGAAACTTGGAATTTAGTCAGTGATGAAAGTTTCTAGTTCGTTATTAATTGCGGCAAAATCAGCATTTTTGTAATCACGTATAACTTTCGACGAGGTAACAGATGGGATGATTACCTGCAAATTGCACTGGAATATGCAGAGAGAGAGAAAGAATGAAGAGGAAAGGCAGGGAGGTTAACCAGATATGAGTCTCCGGTTTGCTACCCTACACTGGGGATGGAGGGATAGGGGTTAGAAAGATGACAGAGAGGAAAACGCAAAAAAACGAAAATATAACGAACGCGCACACATGGAGACACACACACAAAAGGCGTTCCAGTTAAAGTCGTTCACACAGGCCGGTAGATCGCAAGAAGCGCAAAAGCGCTTGCACGGCCTTCTTCTGCGACGGCAGGTGCTTTCGATGTTGCAGGATTCTGTTTTCGGATAGTGGTTGGTCGTCCAGTTGGTCAAGTTCCTGGCTGAGGCATGCCCTGTGTGGACTGTACTGCGGGCAGGTGCACAAAATATGGCCAATTGATTCTTCATGGCCGCAGTGGTCACAGGTTGGGGTGTCGGTCATCCCTATGCGGAAGGCATAGGCAACGCCCAACCAAAGTCGATATAAAAGCGTGGCGTCTCTACGGCGAAGCTGTGATGGCGCTCGAAGACTTAAGAGGAAGCTTTAGCTCGGGTGCTCCTATCTAAATACATGTAAAAGGAGAATTCGTTTTTCTCGGCAACCACTGCACTACATTTGACTGGGTTTGTAGCATTTAAAAGAAAAACTTAAAATCTAGTGACTGTTGGTTTCGAATTTTTGAGTTAGGCCGTCATTATTTTATAAAAAATTGACAAAAATTGCAAATTTTCAGAAAACGAAACTATCAAATTTACAACTCTTTAACTCAACAAGAAAAAATGATATCTCAATTCTGTGAATTGTATCTGATAGCACATCTAAAGCGGACAAAATTGATATGTTACACATGAACCTCAAAAAATTTTATAATATGTAATTACAACTTTTGCAGAACCCTCGTGAGCAATGTAACAAATTCGCGTAAGATGTAAAATGACATAAAATATTTGTCCGCTTTGAATGATCTAATGGATGCCGTTTACAGAACCGCGATATCTGTTCTTGATGCAGAGCTATTAGTTTGTAAACTTCATGCTTCTATTTTTTTCAAACTTCTGAATTTTTGAAAATATTTCTAACAAAATTCCAGCCCTAAATCAAAATTATGCTTCCAACAGTCACTAGAATTTATCTTACTCTCTCAAATGCAACAAATTTCATCAAAATCGGTCCAGGAGTTATCTCATAAAAACGTTTTTGCGTTTTTACATGTATTTGAATAGGCCGCATCGGTGTTGGGCCCGAGCTAAAGCTTCCTCTTAATGTTGGGTCAAGTGAGTACAGTCGCGGATTTCTTAAATGTGGCTCATTCCATTGCGACGCGGTGCACTGCCGAGCAAGTAGGCGGAGCTTCCGTGCCGCGTCAGTTCTAGAAAGAGGAATTGGGACGTGGCGCTCCTCAGTATGGGCTGAGAGGGCAGCGTGATCCGCCCGTTCATTGCCGACAATCCCGCAGTGACTTGGAAGCCACTGAAAGGTTATTTCGTGGCGTGCATCACTTATATGGTGTAATGTCTCTGTTATATGGAATATTAGTTGTTCGTGCGGTCCGCGTCGTAAAGGTGACAGTAGAGACTGCAGTGCCGCCTTCGAATCGCAGAATATTGTCCATTTGTGTGGCGGTTCATCACCAATGTGATGAAGAGCAGTAAAGAGCGCTGCGAGCTCTGCTGCCGTCGATGTTGTCGCGTGGGTCGTCTTAAATTTGATTGTTGTAGCTTTAGCTGGTATGAAGATTGCCGCCGTGGAGCTGCTTGGAAGGACAGATCCATCAGTGTAAATATGCGCAGAGTCAAGGTAGTTCTCGTACAAATGTAGTAGCGTGAGCTGTCTAAGGGCTGGTGATGACAGATCAGCTTTTTTCGAGATACCAGGTATTGCGAGGTTGATTTTTGGCTGAGCGAGGCACCATGGAGGGATCGAAGGTCTCGCAGCCGCAGTGAAACAAGCTGGCAATGATTCATCATATGCAGTTATCGTTTGGCTGAAAGATGTGTGTGGCCTGTCCGCTGGTAGAGAGGCTAAATGGTGACGAGGAGTCCTGGCTAGATGCCTTATATGGGTCCTGAGTACTTCAATTTCAATGTGGGTCTTGACAAGGTGGTCTCTAGCGATTGCTATCGTAGCCACTGTTGAAGCACTCTGAGGCAGGCCTAGACAGATCCGGAGCACTTGACCCTGAAGACTTTGTATTGTGCGTAGATTCGTTTTGCCTGTGTTGTTTATTGCTGGCAAACTGTATCGCAGAAATCCCAGAAAAAGCACCCTGTACAGTTGTAACATGGCACTAGGCGACATTCCCCAGGTCTTGCCAGCGAAAAACTTGAACAGGTGGCAGGTGCCTGTCAACCGTGTTTTCACGTAAGATATGTGTGGGCTCCATGACAAGTCCCTGTCGATTATGACACCTAGAAACTTGTACGATCGGACCCGTCGTATTATTTGGCCATTTATCGTTACACTGTAGTTTGCCATGGGTTTGCGCGTAAATGGCACTAGTGCGCATTTCTCGGAGGAAATTTCCAGGCCTCGATTACGGAGGTAGATAGCAGTTTGTGTCGCGGCTTTCTGAATTCTCGCTAGCAGCTGTAGGCGTGTTACTGCAGATGTCCATATGCAGATGTCATCCGCGTACATTGATAGCCTGACTGTGGTTGGCACGTCCTGAAGGAGACCAATTAGTGTTAGATTGAATAACACAGGGCTAAGTACACCGCCCTGGGGGACGCCGCGGTAGCTATAATGTAGAGAAGTATGGCCTTCCTCGGTGCTTACAAAGAAGGATCGCATGGATAGATAGCTCCGTATCCATTGAAACATCCTACCACCCACTCCTACCTCTGCGAGAGCAGAGAGGATGGCTTCATGCGTAACGTTGTCATACGCCCCTTTAACGTCGAGGTATAAAGATGCGCAGAGACGCTTACGGCGTTTCTCATGTTGAATGTAGGTCACCAGGTCGACGACGTTATCGATCGATGATCGACCGCGTCGGAAGCCCGCCATGGCATCTGGCTAGGTGTTGTGGTACTCCAAGTACCACTCCAGGCGTCCTGGGATCATTCTCTCCATTACTTTGTCCACACAGCTCGCCAAAGCGATCGGGCGATATGAGGAGAGCTCCAACGGCGACTTGCCAGGCTTCAGCAATGGAACAAGGCGACTTGTCTTCCACGTTGTTGGTAGCGTGCCATTTCTCCAAGATTCATTGTACACCTCAAGAAGAACCCCTCTTGCTCGCTCCCCCAGGTGACACAAAGCTCGGTAGGAAATTCCGTCAGGTCCTGGCGCTGATGTGCGGCTACACAAAGCTAATGCTGCCTTAAGTTCGTGGATCGAGAATGGTAGATCCAACCGGTGATCACGTGGTGGCGGACAGCTGCTCGAAGGCGATGGAATGTTGGTAGCTGTGAGTTGGCCGGATAATCTGGCGCAGAAATCCTCTGCCACGTCAATCTCCGATCTCTTTTGAGAGAGGGCAAGTGCCTTGAATGGGAATCGCTGTACGGGAAGTGTCCGCAGTCCGCGCACCGTTCTCCATAGTTGCGATAAAGGCTTGCGTGGATCTAGCGACTCACAGAAGGCAGCCCAACGTTGCGATTCGAGCTTGTCTAACCGGCGCTGTATCTTCTTTTGCGTGCGCCTGGCGGTCCGTAGATCGTCCATTGTTTTCGTACGTCGGTATCTTCGTTCAGCACGTCGTCGGATTGCTCGAAGTCGTTCTAGTTCCACATCATAATCATTAAGTTTCGAGGAGCATGTTAGAGTACGCATAGTGTCTTGCACCACGCTCTTGATTGCCTCTTCCAAGTCGAAAGATGGATTGGCGTCGCAGTGTTCTTCCATAAAAGACTGAAATTTAGGCCAGTCCACTCTTTGGATCGTATCCCGTATTTTGGAAGCGGTCAATCCTCTGATCTTGATGTACGTGGGGATATGGTCGCTTCCGTGCGTCTCTATGTCCGCAAACCACCCTGCACGTCTGACTAGGCTTCGTGAGACGAAAGCCAAGTCAAGACAGCTGCTGTACGTGGAGCCACGTAAGAACGTAGGACTACCATCATTCAGCAGCCAAAGTTCATTACTGGAGGCGAAAGATACCAGAGCTCTGCCTCTTGCGTTGATGACCGGACTTCCCCAGAGTGTATGATGGGCGTTGAAATCTCCAGTGATGACCCAGGGATTGGAAGTTGAGGAAAGGATGTCTCGTAGTCTTTTGTAATCAAATCGACTTGACGGAGATAGGTAGGCGCCTGCAAAAGTGAAGGCAAGATTCTTTTTCCTTACGTTTAGGCATATATATTGATTACTGTCATTAGGTGGTACAGGCTGATGAGTGTAGGTGAGGTCACGGCGAATGAACACCAAAACCTTACTGTTTTCATAAACAGCTGACGACATAAATGATTCATATCCAGAAAGCCTGATTTTGTTCGATAAGTTCGGCTCGCAAATGACGATAATGGGAAACATATTGGCGAACACGAAGCGACGGAAATCCGAAAGGCGCGCTCTGAGTCCGCGGGCATTCCACTGAAAATAGCTGCTTGTCGGACCTCTTCCCTAAAAGACCGTGGCTGTGGAGCCATGATCTATTCAAGGGTTGCAAGCACCGGACTCAGAGCGTCCAGTACTTGAAGCGCACTTCTGGCAGACTGTGTGTGCATGTTGCTTAGCAGCACGCGAATGGCATTCATTAAAGGCCTAATAAGTGCTATCACTTGCTCATCTGTTTTCCGTGACTCCTCGGATACAGCACCTTGCTGTACTGGGGGCGGCTTCGTCTGCGGCTCTTCTGGCGGTCGTGTACGCGGAAGTGGCGGCCATTCCTTTGTGGAGAGAGATCTGGCAGTTTGCTCCCTTCCAACATTGGTGTTCGGAGTGCTGGAAACGTCCGCTGATGATGATGCTTGACGAGGGGACTTGTCCTGAAAGCTTGATGTTTTCCGCCGTGAAGACCCTCGTCGGTGACGTCGTCTTCGCCGTACTTTCACAGCGGCCTCTTTGTGGGTAGAGTTGTCTCTCACCATTTGCTTAAGAATGGTGAACTCTTTCTTGATCTGGGGACAGTCTTTGGAAGAGGCGCAGTGATCACCCTGACAGTTAGGACACTTGAACGTCGTTGCGCTGCAGTTGTCTTCTGAGTGGGGTTCGGCACATCGAGGGCACACGGCCGAATTTCTGCAAACACCCTTCACGTGTCCAATCTTCTGACACTCGAAGCATTGCATTGGCCTTGGAATAAATGGTCGAACCTGGTGGCGAAAGTGGCCGACCTTCACGTAGGGTGGAAGGCAGTCGCCTTTGAAGGTTATCTTCACACAACGTGTGTTGCCGAGGCGACCAACATGTACAATCACGTTGTGTTCGCTTGTTGGTTTTATGAGAATTGGGAGGTCTGCATTAGATATCTCATTGTCAATGTCATAGATGACTCCAGTTATTGTGGCACCATTCGTTGGCACGATGGATCGGACCTTGATGTTTCCCAGCTGCGTTACATGTTGTAGTATGGTCAGTGCACTCGGGTTCATCACATCGATTGCCAGGATGTTTCGTCTAGTATTTATCCTAACATCCCTGATCTCATTTGGCACGGTGTTTTCTAGATACACGGAGAGTGCTTGCCTGTTGAGGACGCGCAGGTTGTCGGTAGCGTTCTGTGGTACAAACAGGATGGAGTGAGGCCATCGCTGAGGAGCTGTTTTCACAGTGTTCGAGCTGGACGCCGAAGATGAGTTGATAATTCTTCGTTTGGCCTTGCGGTACTGGACAAGTCGGAAGCTGTCTTCCGAGGACTCGTCACCTGATGCGCAGTACAGCTCCGTGTCCTCGCTACCACTCGACGTATTTCCTCGCTTCCTCGAAACGATGTCCGCGGGTGAACGGGAACCGGGAGGATCCTCGGGGTGTTGTACATCCATCACCGCGATGGAGGGGGCGGTAGACCCCACAGGTGCAGTAAGAAGTCCAGAAAAACACAGAGACGGGCGAGATGTGTTCCGCAAGAGAAGCACTTCGTCGCTAATACCCGGTAGGTAAGTTAGGGGCGAAACAAATTCCGGGGATGTAGTAAGGATTTAATCTAGGATATTAGCCGAGTGTGAAGAACATTGAGTAGGCTTCAGGACAAGCTGGTGCAGGTTAAAATTGAGGCAAAGGCTGATCAATTCGGAATATTCAGAACAGCACTCTTGGGTTGAAGGGGGATCAGTATGCCAGTTAATGCCAGGAAAGTTAAAGTCCCCAAGGAGCATTAGTGGCGTGGAAGGGAACCGTAAAATTACACTATTTAAGGCATCGTGAAGGTAAGAACAAAATGAGTTAGGTGAGGAAGGGGGCCTGTAAACGACGCAAATGATAAAAGTTTTGCGTTCGAAGCTTACGCGCGTGCACACTAGCTCTAATGGTGACGCACGCTCAATTGCAGCAGCGGTGATTGAATCACGAAAACCGATAAGTACACCGCCACCACACCGCACATCACGGTCATGTCGATAGAAACGGTAAACACCCTCGCATTCCAATATTTCACGGTCTTCAATTTTGCTAGAAAGCCATGTCTGTCAGGATAACAATATCGGAACTGCACGTATCAACGACAAAAGATAAAGCATCCCGCTTGTTGCATACGCTGCGAATATTTGAATACAAAAGAGAAATATTTTTTGCCACCGGACCATGACTCCGCTATGTTTGCGAATTGCTAGGGCCATTAGAAGGTGCATTTGGGACAGAATTTGTTGAACGAAGCTCGTTTGTGTGGATTTCGCACACACGACCAGTTACCGGACAGTAAACATAAGTTTTTTTGTCGATTTGTAGACGGTTACGCCGTAGCAGATATTTCTGCCCGCTAGCCTTTCCGAATTCAATCAATTTTTTCTGCGACAAGCGTATGGCGCGGCAGAAGTCTTCGCTAACAGAAATGCCAGAACCTTTGAATTTTTTTCGCTCAGTGAAAACCTTTTGCTTAAGTTTTGAGGACGAGAATTTTACGATTATGGGCCGGTGTTTATTTACTGCATAGGAACCCAGCCTGTGGGCGCGGAAAATGGCTTCGCCTTTTAAAGTTATCTGTAGTAAACTGGTAAGGCAGTTTCGAATTTTAGTTTCAGATTCGGACCAGTTCTCAGCTGGGGCGTCAGAAATCCCGTAGAATGTAAGGTTGTCAGAGCGAGAGTGGTCTTCCAGCTCGTCCAACCGAGAAGTTATCGCTGCAGATTGGTCTCGCACAGCTTCATCGACTACTCTCGGTAGATACACACCATTTTGATTTGCTTCATATGATTCCACCAGGGATTCAACTGTTGCAAGCCTACTGGCTAAGCTGGAAACTTTTTGCTCAAGTTTTTGCTGAATAGCTCGGACCTCTGATAGCATCCCTATTACCTCGGTATGGCGTGCGTCACTTTTAGCCGACAAAGCTACAATGGCGTCTAGAACCTCCTTTTGAGGACCAGGGTTCTGTTCCACATCCCCAGCTAACATAAGCAATTTGACAACACATATACACAAAAAAAATCACAAAAAATCACCAGTGGGCCTGGGAATAGCAGCAGACAGATATTACTGGATCGCTTAGCGTGCAACGACGGGTGTTTACCAACCTGTACAACAAACAAGAACGGGGTTTGAAGCGGTTGCATGGCTGCCGCTCCATCCAGCCCACTGAAGTGGCCCGATGAAAGCGTCGCTCTTAAGTACGCCCGGCTGACTGCTGTCGTAGGCGATGGGAATGGCCAGTCAAGTCGGGGCACGATGTACGCCACGTCAGGGGTTGATGATGTGGCGTTTCCACCATAGTGTTGACCTCTGACGTAACATGGTGATAAAGGCACGACGATAGTTTCGCAAAAGAAATCCAAGGGCTGCACGTGCCGAGGAACGCCAGAATCTGTACAACAAACAAGAACGGGTTTTGAAGAGGTTGCATGGCTGTCCCTCCATCCAGCCCACTCACTTGCCCACTTGAACGGCCCACGGATGCTTTTGACACTTGACTTTCCCTAATTTGCTTTATCGCCGTTCCGTCTGGGCGGGGCCCTGAAGCGCCCCCTGACGCTCCAACGCGTGGCGCTTTCGTCAGCGTACGGAAGAAAATAAAATTTTCTGGCCTGTGCACGAGGTGCAAGCTCGGTACGCCCAGTGCCGTTCTGGAAGGCTGCTACGTTGCTCGCCGCAGCCGCCGCAGCCACCACTGCGCGTACGGCCTTTGCCCTTCTGAGACGACTGCACGGCTCTTGGCCCACCGTCATGTCCCTCCTACAAGCATAAACTACTCCTGTATTCACAAGCAGTACTCGCCCGCTTCGACGAAGACGCCGACACCGAGATCCACAATGACGCAAGTAGCCTAGGCCTCGGCGCCATCCTATTCCAAACTAAACACGGACTTGAAAGGGTCATTACTTACTTCCGCTGCTCGCTGTCGAAAGTGGAAGCTAATTATTGTACGGCGGGAAAAGAAAGCCTTGCCATTATTTGACGTCGTAAGCAGCCATAAGGCATTGCGTTGGCTGGTAAACTTAAAGGACCCTTCGGGTCTCCTCGCACGACGGAGTCTGCAGGCACCAGAAATTTGACATCACCTTCGTCAACAAGTCCGGAAGGAAACACTTCTATGCCTTCTGCCTATCGCGCGCCCCCATTGACCCACCGCCGCAAGTCGACAAGGACGACGACGCTTTCCTCTTAACAATATGGGCGGAAGACTTCGCTGAACAGCAGCCAGCAGACCGGGAGCTTAACAGCCTCGTCGAGTACTTGCAAGGCAACAGCGACATTGTCCCCAGCGTGTTTAGGCGGTGATTCTTCGTTTTATTTGCAGAACGACGTCCTCGTAAAGAACTTCTCACCAGTACGCGCCAACTGCATTCTTGTGCCTTCAGCACTTCGTCCACAGGTTCTGCACGCCTGCATCCCTATATTACCGCTGGTCAACCCGGATTTTCCCTTACGGTATGGAGCATACAAGACAAGTATTATCGGTTGCGCCTCACCGCCGACGTTACCCTCTACGTCGGGATTTGGTGAGACTGCCAGCGACGGAAGACACCACAAGTAAGGCCAGCGGGAATGCTGCACCTTATCGAGCCGTCTGTCAACCATTCCAGTACATTGGATTGGACTCTTGGGGTTATTTTCGACGTCAGCATACGCGAATAAGTGAATCAATATGGCTACTAACGATGTTACCCGCTACGCCAAGACGAGAGCCCTACCCAAAGTTAACGCGACAGAAGTGGGGAAATTCTTCGTCCGGGTGGAGCTTACTGAAACCATGCTGCAATAAAGCCAGACAACACCATAAGACAACCGCTGACCACCCGCAGACAAATGGCCTTACGAAGCGCCTAGGACGCTTGTCGGCAAGCATGTCATCCAAGTACGTCGATGTCAAGCACACGACCTGGGATGCAATCCTTCCCAACGTAATCATCACTTACAAGATGGCTGTGCAAGAAACAACCCAGATCACACCGTTCAAGCTGTATTATGCAAGGAACCCGACGAGGACTGTCGACACCATGCTGCCACACGGTGCCAACAAAGAAAATTTCGACTCTCGACGTCGCCGCCTATATGCAGTGCGCCAAAGAAGCACGACCACTGGCCCGCCTGCGCACCAATAACCAGCGAAGGATGGACAGCCGACACCGCAATCTTTGACGACGTTACATGGAATACCATCCCTGCGACCGGGATAGGGTATAAACTCCGATATGTCGACGAGGACGTATTGAGAAATTTTTGCGAGGATATCTCGGACCCTACAAGTTCATTCGACTTATTGGGGTACTGAACTATGAGGTGCTAGACAGCATTTTGCAATCACAGCAGCGCCGCGCATGACCTGAAGTCGTCGACAGGGGGCATGTTAAGCCTTTCTACACCCTCTGACGAACTTCTGGAAATCGTTTCTTCGTTGCTTTGTTGTTTTCTTTACGACGGGTACTTTTGTTTTTCGCTCTTGCGTTTGCAGTATCGGGACGATCTTTTTTAAGAGGGGGGCACCGACACGCGAACTTGTTTATTCTTTACAGGCAACCGATTTTCGTCGGCGCGGACATGCCTGCATGTATGGGTGGTTTCTTGAATGTTTTTATAGTTTTGTCCGCGGTCTGTGTCACCGAACGTTGTGTTATCTTATTGTATGCACAACGGGAATTTTGTAGTATTTTCCGGAAGGTACGCGTACGCTAGCGATTACGCTGGAACAATCCAGCTACATAAGCTTCCGTGAACATTTCTTCATCCCATTGTGAAGAAGGCTTGCGTAGGGAAGCCGAAACGTATTTTAAATTTAATCCTCTTTTAGTACTTCTTTTGGTTGGTGTCCGTCGTTTTAGTGCTTCAATTCAACTAGTAGTGTATAAAAGCTGATGCGCTTCACCCGCTTATTAGATTTTCGACGATCGACGCCTTTGCTCGCCGCCATTCTTGTGCTTGCGTGAGTGTTACTTTGTCTACAGGGCAAAAGTTCGCCCAAATTTGTGATCCATAGTTTTGACAATGCATCGTTCTTCGTCATCACTACAACGTTAGGGTATGTCTATTTATCTTCATTTATTAGGCAGAGCAATGGGGGTTTGATTGTTGGCGCAGCTGCTCAGGTGTCGTTTTAAGTTCAATGTTTGACGGAAACCCGTCTGGTCGGGATTGAACATGGGGAAAACGTAGACAAAAAGCCGGGGCACTATGCTGACCAAAACGAAATTTAAAAGAAAAAAAGACATTTTGGCTCCCACATGGGAGCCTTGTTCACAGGTAAAACATACAAATTTGTTCGAGCAGTTTGTTTAATAAGTCACGAACACGTGACGCAAGAAGTGAGCATATATTGACGGCAGATTGCCGTCGCTCCTGTTGAGAATGTGTGGCGTAGCCTCAATTATGAGCAACCCATGATAAAGGCGTCGAGATAGCCCGTTTTCCCTGGCAAGGAAACCTGCCTTCCCCAAGTCAATTGCATGGCTGCTTGAAGCGGCATGCTCAGCCAAAGCACGGAATTTCACATTTACTTTTCTCACGTCATAATTATGCTGTTTAAGACGCCTTTCAAAGTCACCATTTTCGCCAATATACGCGTAGCCACAATTCGCACATGGCACAACGTACACAACACCCGCGAATTTCTCTTTTGGTAATTTGTCCTGAGCATTGGCGTGCCATTGTCGTAGTTTTTGTTGGGAATGGGTACTACATGAACATTGTAAGAACGCTGAACACGGCTCAGAGCTTCACTTGTGGACGGGATATATGGTATTTCGGCGCGCTTTTGAGCAGAGGCAGCATAGGGTAACTGCCATTCGGCATTCCACAACATCCAAGAAAGAAGATGGGTATCCACAGGCGGGATAGTTTCCGCCGTACCACGCTTACATTGGCTGCGTAGTCTTCCTGTCTCATGCAGATTTTCTCCGCACAAAGTAGAAGCGTGGAAACCACTGCCCTTTTATGAGAAGTAGGTTGCATAGACACGAAATGCAAGTAGCGTCCAGTGAGAGTTGACTTTCTGATAACTCCGAACCACAAAGTGCACCCCTTTCTTTCAATCAGCATATCAAGGAATGGGAGCTTGCCGTCGACTTCCTCTTCGACCGTGAACTGGATCGCTGCTTCTATGCTGTTCAGGTGCGAAGTGAACGACTGAAATGCTTCTTTGTGAATGATGCAAATCAGTCAGTCGTCCACGCAGCGAAAAAATGCCTTCGGAGCAGGTCTAAACGAAGAGAGCGCTCGACTTTCAAATGGTTTCATTGTCAAATTAGCGGCCGTTAGCGATGTAGAAGCTCCCATAGCCGTTCCATGGACCTGTTTGTAGAAACTCCTTTGGAACGTAAAGTACGTGTTTGACAAAGAGGACTGCAACAGCCGAGCTAGGTCGGGGCATCGACAGTCGATCATACGGGTAGAGTTGCATCCGACTCCAGAGTGGTCTTGCATACATCCACAGCCCCTTGGCGCACCATCGAAAAACGATTTCACATCTAAAGAGACCATGATGTCATCTTGATCCAGTGCGACGTCAAGGACTTTGTCCATCAAGTCATAGGAGCTGCGGATGTGAGTGGAACGTTGTCCGACAAAGGGCGAAATGACACGATGTAAAAATCCTGATAGCTTGTGGTGGGGGGAGGGCGTAAAACCTACAATTGGACGCATGGGGACGCCTGGCTAGTGAACCATGGGGAGGCCATACAGAACTGGGGCTGAATCATTGTGACAAACTAATGTGAAACACAGTGACTTGCGTTCTGGCGGGACCATGGACACAAATGTCCACTTTTAACTGGTATCCAATTATGATCGGACGAGAACCGGCATATTCAGCATGGTATGGCCGATGGCAAAATGTCCAATTATGAAATACAAGGCACAGTATCATGGTGGTTTCACTTTTTAATTCCAATAGGATTGTTTGTACTTTAGCCATTTTCAGCCTGCGTTTATATCTATCTATCTATCTATCTATCTATCTATCTATCTATCTATCTATCTATCTATCTATCTATCTATCTATCTATCTATCTATCTATCTATCTATCTATCTATCTATCTATCTATCTATCTATCTATCTATCTATCTATCTATCTATCTATCTATCTATCTATCTATCTATCTATCTATCTATCTATCTATCTATCTATCTATCTATCTATCTATCTATCTATCTATCTATCTATCTATCTATCTATCTATCTATCTATCTATCTATCTATCTATCTATCTATCTATCTATCTATCTATCTATGTTTCCACGTGGCTTTGAACGTAGCCTCACTGATGAGAGAGAAGGCTGCACCTGAATCGACCCCAAAATTCAAGAATTTAACATGTATGCGTAGGTGACTCATGAACTTCTGTGGACTGGTCGCGTCCCCAAAGGAGTTGAGTTTGTAAAGCGCCACGTCTGTTGCTGAGGCTGTTTCAAAATTCGCTGTCGTAGATTTTCGATATTGTTATTCTTCTTGGCTCTTTCCTCGTTCCGCTTTTTTAATCACGCTTTTTCAATGTGTCCGCGTTTCTTGCAGTAGTTGCAGGAAGCTGTCTGAAACCTGGAAGTGTCCGGACTATGTTGTGCGTCACAAAACCAACACCGTTCATTATTCTTTTGGGTATATGTACTGGAGCTGCCTTGCTTTTCTGTCTTGCAGAAAGACCTACTGGTCTCTTGCGCTGTCACGTAATCAGTGACTGTTTTACCGTGCACTTGGTCATGTCGTTGGAAGCATGCCATGCTGATGACTTCAGAAGGTTGTGACTGAAAATGAGCTGTGAGCATCTCGACTATGTCCTCGTGATAAATTTGGCTGGGCTGCTTGGGTTGCATGACAGCGCACACAACGTCGTAAGTCTGTGGCCCGCAAAACGTTAGCAGATGAGCTCGTATATTGGAAGCGTCTGCAATGTCATTAGCTTTGAAAAAAAAAATGGCTGTGGCTTAGGTAAGGTTAAGCCCAGGATGCGAAGCATACTAGCCTTTATTTTAGTTGTTGAACCACTGTTTAGCCTGGTGAACTGCTGTTGCTTGGCTATATTTGGTTCGGCTAGACGAAGAAACAACTCATGCATTACTGCTTCGCCTTCAAGAGTGGAACGCGACAGCGTTCCCGTCGATCCGCCAAGGGTGTAAGACAATGGGCTACAGGGCAGCGACTACGCGCCCCGCATTGGACGCGGTGAGCGTCGAGCAAAGCAGCGTTCGGCGCGGCAACGAAATGTGCGCCTGAGCAAGAGACGCACGCCTTAGAAACAGCTCGTTTCTAAGGCAACACCGCATTCACTAGAGGCGCTTTTGTACCACTTTGAAGCATCGTACTCGTGGCTCAGTGGTAGCGTCTCCGTCCCACACTCCGGAGACCCTGGTTCGATTCCCACCCAGCCCGTCTTGCAAGAGTTGAGCCAAAGCCACTTCTCCTCTGTCGTGACGTCACGGTGTCACGTGGTTTCATGGCGACACCGCCGCGCCTGAGGAGCTGGGTTGAGCTCTCGTAATATGCTTCGCATAAAAAAAATTGAAGGCTCCCATACCAAGCTCTCCTGGAGCCGGAGCTTCCACTGAATACGGGAAGCTGATCAAAGCCAGGAGTGGCCATGTTGATCCTTGACGTCGGTGAAGTGCCGGTGAGTCCATAGTCTTTCTCGTCGCCAATTCTTACCTCTCTACAGCTCTGGCTGCCTGCCTACAATATATATTAACTCAAGAGAACAGGAGCATAATAACAGACAGTATTTTAGGCGTAGGAGCCTGCACTAGCTCGTGCCGCGAGACACGTTCGTGCCAAACATGCCAGTGCCTTCGCACGCGCACCTATTGTTAACTAGGATTGTGGATTGGGCGAGTTCGTATTGATTTCGAAAACTGGTACAGTGCAAAAAAGAAGGCAAAGAGCGCCGACTTCAGTCAGTGCTCTCTTGTCGCTTCCTTTCCATGTTGCGCTGTACCAGTTTTAGAAAGCAGCTCGTCGTTGTCGTCTTCCGGTGATATGTCAGTATCTGCTCCTGACCGTGATGCGTACATCATGGTCGTTCCAATGTCGTAATTCCAACTTCGTGGTATCTTACTCTCATCATGTTGTCACCGTCGCGCTTTCTATCCCCACCCAGTGGCCTACGTTGTCCACTAGCTTGGGCCACTGTACTCCGTTCCATACATAGCAGTCCACGCTGTGGAAGCTACGCAAGAAGTTTGGTCAGGAAAAACCCTGTTGCCACTTGCAAAAAAATACCCTGTTATCGTTAGACCAATGACTTTACGCAGCGCCTATGCAATACCCTCGCCGACATGCTAACAATGTATGCCTGCGTTCAGAGCAAGGCGTAGGACGCCGTCCTTCTTACACAAATTTTCGCCTACAGCAGAGCAGTGCAAGAAGGAGCGCTCATGACGTCATTCAAGCTGGTTTGCGAAGGAACCCCGTGGCTCCGCTTGCCTCAGTGTTGTTGAACATCACCGACGATCGACGTGGCTGCCCTTCTCCAGTGGGTTGTAAAAGCCAAGGTACTGACGTTCCTGAGCATCGAGAAGGATCAAAGGAGCAGCAACCACACATTGCAACCTACGACGATGCTCTGTGCAATGGCAGCTCGGGGTCAATGCTCGTGTTTGAACACCAATGCGCCGACATGGACCTTGTGAGAAGATTCGTAGCGACAGGTACCCGATAGCATAGGTGGTGTCTCTCTTGGCGTCTTTAAATGTGCGTGATCGAGTGTTTATTAAAGCGAAGCTTTCTTTGCGAACCCCTCCCCCCCCCCCTTGCTGCGGCGTCAAGGTGCTCCTGCATTCCTGCCGAAGCGCTCCACGCAAGACATCAGACATTAAAGAGTCGGCTGACACAGCCATCTATCCTCACAGAAGGGACTCGTTCCGTTCCCCACGAAATCACGCAATGAAGCCACCAACGGGTACTAAATATCTTCGCTCGATGGAGAAAATGTACTCCTTAAAGCACGTGATTCCTCTATTAAAGCGAACCATATATTAGTCTTCCTAACCACTGCCGCCATTGAGGAGAAGTTCCACTTCGAACTTCAGCAACATTTATTCGTGCTGCACGAAATATGCCAATGCATCGAGAGGCGGGTCAACGAAGTCGTACCCGATGGCGCTGCAAAGTCACAGCTTTGCCACGTACGACTTTACGACTTGGCGTTGGCTTTGTCGTTCGCTTTAAACCCTTTTATGATCGCTAACGAACTCTAGAACATTTACTTATATAATTTCTTATTCCATCATGATGGCATTTAATGCTTATTGTCTGGGTTTTGATGTACCATTTTAAGCATTCGGACAATACTTTCAGAGGAGGGGAATTTCCGTGCGCCGTTCCGCTACTCTTTGCCGCTGACCGCTTTGCGGAACTGTCGCTCTTATGGGGTACAATATTCGTGAAATCCACGCTTTCTTAAGCCAAACATTTCTGAACGTTGTCGGGAATACTGCAGCGGGAAGGCGTGTTTGACCAGATTACGCGTCAGACGGGAACGCCGCTGTACACGCTCGAATACACGTGAGTGCCAGCGATTGCTCTGGGCTGTGCGATTGCAATGGTAATGAAGAGATGAGCTTGAAGCTGCCGGCGATCGTGCTCGCCGCTATCATTGTCACTTAAATACTGATTTCGTTTCTGGCGCAAGGTCACAGAACGAAGAGTGATATTTTTGGTAGAAATGTTCTGGTATTAGTCATGATTTTGCCCCGTCACAACAGCATGACTATATGTACACTCAATTCGTCCCAGTCGGCTACCTGCGGCTGGATCTGCGTCAAAGAAAAATCAGTAATGCTTAGCATGGTCTGAGGTTCCGAAAAGAACTATCAACTGCAAACAGTTGGTAATAAGTTGGACATGTGAGTACAAGTTTAGGATTGCCGCACTTTCGTGTCATGTTTAAACTTTGCCAAGTAAGCATTTACGGAGCTCTGTAAGCTCCGTATGCTTACTTCGTATGCTCCGTATGCTACGTCATGAATACTGAACCGTGAGCATCTTTAAGTTCTATAACCTTGCGTTGTGCAAAAAAAAGAAGAGCTGTGGTAGAATGAACACGTTCCATGCTGACTACCTTAAAAAGTTCCTCAGACATCTCAGCAGCGTCGTATTTCTCCTATACTTTGCATACTTACAGACAAAGTGTTCGTAATAGATCACTGATCGTATAGCTTGGGCAAACTGCCGTGCATTCTTCCATAGTAATTAACATAGATTCTCGCTTTAATAACCCTTCTCACTGCATTAATAAGCGTGACAACAGCATCACGCGCAGCCAAGTTGGAGTTGCGAATAACAATTAAGTCACGCACCTGTTTAGTCGCCTCAAACCAGCAATGCGGGTTTTTGTCTCTCGCAAGGTGCAGGATGATTTACTGCGGCGAGGCGGCGCACTAAGCGCAAAACAAGTAATCGACTGCAAACATGAGTCACCCTTTTCGTCTTCGCAAGCAGAGAGATTTCCCCCCCGCGAAGCGTTTCACGCAGTGCACCACGCGATGAGGACGCGCCCGCTTGTTGCGTCGAGGGGGCGTGTGTTCCTCGAGAAATTGCCTGTTTTCTTGATGGCGGTGGCTGCCTCGATATCTATTACGTGCGCTGCGTAGTAGTTGGATGGCGCGTGCGGGGCATTTTCGTACTCGACTTTGACATTCAGCGGACGTGTGCCTGCCAGGAACACCGTCACGTCTCGCGTTTCGCAACCGGCTTTAGTAATTATACGAACTTGCTCTTTTCGCTGCCACCGAGTCACTAACTATGTGATGAAACACCAGCACGTTACCGTACCACACAGTAGAAGCCACTTTGAATTTATAGAGCACTTTTTAATCGTTAATAATGTGCGGCATTTTAGGTCACCGGAGTACTATATGAAAGCGCACAATACGAAAAAAAAACATTCAATGGCTGTCAAATCCAAATAGCCTGACACGCCATCCAAATACCTCACATACCTGACAGGCCATCCAAATAGCCTGACACGCCCCAGGCACGTCAGGCTATTTAGAACTGGCACTGTTCATGCCTAAGGACTCTCTAAAAAAAGATCGAAGTTACGAAACGATGATGAATTTACAAATTGCTACAGCGGTCGCACAAGTTGTTTTATGTCGTTCTTTTTCACTTCATCATTTAGCATTCTCTTCGCCCATCTTCTGTACCCCTTTTCCTTTTCTCCTGTGTGGAGTAGTCAACCTGAGAAATCTACTGGTTACCTTCCCTGCCTTTTTTTTACCTTTACTTATGTCGCTCTCCTTCTGAAGACTGTGTGAACACGGTTTGCTTTCTACATAGCTCTGTGACTTGCGCATTCGCGATGTTTTTTTTTCTAATAAGCCAATTTATTGTTGCGAGTTGATTCCGTGTGCTGTAGAAACTTGGCGAGCAAGTGTGGTAGCTTCCACTTACCTCTATGAGCATTCTGCAGCATTCGCCAGAACACACGAGTGCGAGTAACTTCCTCTCAATGAGGAAAAGTAATTTTTGCGAGATTTTTGAAGCTCCCCGAAAACAATTTGTTCCTGGAGTGTAAACACCACCGGAGAGAGAGAGAGAGAGACAGAGAGAGAGAGAGAAGGATGAGCGTTGTTCTCCGTATTAGCCCAAGTGAACAACACTATCACTCTAATAATAATAATATTTGGTGTTTTACGTGCCAAAACCCCTCTCTGATTATGAGGCACGCCGTAGTGGAGGACTCCGGAAATTTAGACCCCCTGAGGTTCTTTAACGTGCACCTAAATCTAAGTACACGGGTGTTTTCGCATTTCGCCCCCATCGAAATGCGGCCGCCATGGCCGGGATACACTATCACTCTAGAAGACACACCGCGTTTATTTATTTATATTGTGCACGCAAATCGGGGGTTATTCTTAGGGGCATATTGCACAATTAGGATAATTAAAGTGGATTGCGCAGCGAGTTTTGACATTATTTGCACCATAAATATATATGCTTACTTGACCAAATGAGACAATGTCCCTAAATAGGCTTTTAACTAATTACTTTACGGCATATATTCCAATATTGGAATGTAAAAATTGTAGCCAGTGACTTCACTAGGCATATCAACTTGGAGCGAATTGGGATTATGACATTGGTTTTGAGATTTGCGGCGTCAAACTTCTGGAGAAAATGCACTGTTGCTCAACTTACTTGTTTAACAAAACGGCATTTTACCCATTGATGCGCCGAAGTAAGTGCAAGGCCAATAAATTGTAGCAAGCAAATTGGAAAATGAAAACTCGGAAATGGTGTCATCTTGAAAATTTACTTCAAAGGGGTACTCTCCTTCTCAAGACTGTGTGAACACGGTTTGATTTCTACGTAGCTCTGTGATTTGCACATTCGCGATATTTTTTTTTCTAATAAGCGAATTTATTGTTGCGGGTTGATTCCGTGTGCTGTAGAAACTTGGCGAGCAAGTGTGGTAGCTTGCATTTACCTCTATGAGCATTCTGCAGCATTCGCCAGAACACACGAGTACGTGTAACCTCCTCTCAATTAGGAATTTGCCTTGCAAATTCAGTAGTTATTCGTTAACTGCAATATATTCCGTAAAAGACGTAGCTAAAATATAATTAGGCAAATCTGGTAAGTAGTTGATTATGCATTGAAATGTGTAGTCCGAGTCATGTCCGCCTTTTAGAATAACACAACTAAATGGCTATAATTGTCTTATCTGCTACATGTACTTAAGGAACTCTGTGTGGTCTAAACTATCCCCTGCTATGCATTATGTTGAAGTAGAGGAAAGGGAAATACATGTAAAGTGCCAGGAAAACAAAAGCCAAGACTAAAAAGAAAAGTTATATAAGCAAGACTTGCACCAGCACTTGTAGAGGAGACATGTGACACATAATCGCCTATTTTTTCCATGTGATTGGGAAAAAGATGCCATCTGGTTGTCAGTGAGACGTTCCCTAGCCGTGCTTAAGCACAAGTAGCTCTGTGTCTGCGAATCCTTTTATTGCTTTTCTGGTTAGCGCGGTTTGTGTGCTGACTTCCCATGACGGCTTCCGTATTGAAATTCGTGCAAATAAATAAGCCACCACGACTCGCCTTTTGTTGCATTGTCTCACCTTGTCTAATTAGAATGTGCATCTTGGGGACATAAAAAACAGTGCCATCAAAGGGTACAATTCATGAAGCTGCACAGAGACCAAGCGCGACATTTCTTGGTTCCTTCATGTGTATCGTCCTAGCTAGCCTGTCAGTCAATCCATCTGCGTGTGGTCCGACACTTGAACCCTGACCTCCTTTCCTGCTCCCTGATAGTGCATCACGCTGTGCCGTCAAGCATCAAGAATCGTTTTTATATGGAAATAACCTTTTAAATTCTACAGTACCTAATAGTGCGTTAACTTCTTTCCCTCTTGAGAACCAATGCACGCTTTTTATACGCTTCTAATTTTTGTTCGTGAATGCTTCCTGATTACAACATCTTATCTCGAGCTTTCCTCCTAGATATCTTTATGTTGCATGTTTCATCAATGTTTATTCCTTTCTTGACATAAATACAAAAGTGATGTTCGCTCCACCATGTACTCAGAATCTCTTTCTTTAAAGGTCGCTAAAAATGTTCAATCAACCTTTTTTTAACCTCACATTACTAGGAATACAATAAAACATCTCAGAAATCCCAAAGTGTTTGTTAAACTACTGGAAATTACAAATATATGAGCCTCATGACAGCGACGTGATCTACCACTATAGCGGATCAAGCATATGACCTTTATCCGTCTTCTTTTAAAGAAATTCATTATAAGCACTCGTCTACTTGCACAAACATTCTCATCTGACAGAAAGGGTGAGTGCCTATGACACGTGCGGAAGCAGCTCTTGTTTTTCGCCTTGGAAACGTGGTAACTTTCACTGACAAACGATCTGACAGATATTACCTGCTCTGTTAAACCATCAGCATTGTTTTCTGTATTACTGCTACTGCGTTATCTTTCTTCAAGCTTCTATTGAATTTTGAGGTCGTGCGGAAAAATAAAGCATTCATTGTTTGCCAGTAGTTTGTTTAGTATTATACTCTGCATGTACGGTGGCGTCATTGAATGTTTGTCGCGTACGAGCATTTCGTTTTGTCTGTGTCAAAGTGCAATTAAGCAGTACAGGTGCTATAAATACTTTTGTGGCTTTCAGTCTGTGCCCCCAGCAATTTGTGAAAAACTGCAAATGTACCCGAACGCAAAAATGAAAATGAACAAACAAAATCAAACAATTTACTGGGGTTGCGACTGGGGACGGCCTTTATGTTGTATTATAACAATATATATTATATTACAACTATAACATGTGGCTGGGGCCAAACATTGCAGGCTCAGCTTGTTGACACACTTAAAGCCCAATAGGCTCCTAGCCAAGACGCTGGGCGACGTAAGGGCTTGCCGATTGCAACAACGACTGCTCTTTATCTGGGAAAGGGACACTTGCCAACAACAAGCCTATATTTGGTGGCTTTGACCAAGCCACCTCTGTGTTCTCACATTACTCGTTTCGAAATAAAGGTAATCGATTGCAGTCTGTTTTCCTTCATCTCCTCACGACGTCGCCAACACTCCTTGAAACACACGTGGTAGTCGGTTTTGATGTATGCCGCACGTGGAGCTCCAGGCGTTTCCAAGGAAAGTCTTTGTCATCGTAAACCATGTCAATTTTGCCGTTGACCTTCTGAATACATACGTACGATGCAGTAAGCAGGGCGCAGAAGTTTTACTTCAAGAACATAATTTTTCTTAGACAGCTGTAGTGACGTTATTAAGCGTCTTGTTTCTAAACAACAAACTGTTTTGTACATTTACTTTTTAGGCATACCCCTAGTAGACCTAATAGTTGCCGGTTTGTGTAGCGGAGCGCATGAGAGCGGATTTTGAATGAAATATCGCGATAGTCAGGAACTCAAAATTATTTGCCAAATTGCGTGAAGTTAGAAATTTCGGGAGTAAGAAGTTTTACTACAGAACAACCAAAAACGTTTAGTCCAAGCCACCATTTAAACATTAAGCATACACTAACTCACATGATTCCCCCTCGCAGCTCGAAAAAGCATAAAAATTGTTTTTGCTATATTTAGTGAAGAAAGTGGCGGAACGTATTAACGTGCAGTCCAAGTTTCTTTGCAGTTCAAAGCACTTCATTCTCCGAGGCTCCTGTGCTGTACATGTTCTTGAGAAGACTCAAGCTTAGGGCTTGTGAACAGCAACTCAGAATGGCAAAAAATGTTCGAAGAACCTAATCGAAACCTGTAATTTCCTCGACGAGAGTGAAATCGCGCTATGTGAATGTGGACGTATACAGTGTTCAGTCTGTTTTATGAATGGTATAGTTCGCGATCTTTAATGCTATGCACGCATTTTTTAATACCCATAGTACCTACCTGGCATTGGGGTAGGAGGGGCGGAGGGAGCAATACAAAAGATACAGCACGTAGTAGCCGACGTAAGCAATGAAATATTTATGAAGTGTGTCACACAAAGAACTTTAGGATAGAATAAACAAACAAGAAGAAAGTAAATGAAACTAACAAGAAGATGCACTAAGAAACGTCAAGCATGCGGCAAAGAAAATGAAGGTAATCTTGGAGGTAATCTTGGAGGCTACACATAATGTAGAATAACAGTTCACAGTCTTTGCGTCGGTAGTATGACTTAGGATGAGCGTCACTCCACTGTTCGCCGTGTCTTAACCATTTCTAGGATGAGCATCCTAAGTGACCTACCTAGTAATAAAATTAGTGAGTGCTGGTGCATAAAAATAATGACATAATAACTACTTGCAACAGAAAGTAACAATCACCCAGCCAACAACCGATGACCTCATCAACAATGAGCATATGTAGATACTGCGGCAAATAATGGGCCATCACCCGCATTGATGGTTCTGACACCAACACTTGCGTCTGCTCCTAATTGATGCGACGACGCTTGGAAATGTACAATAATGTAACGCAGATGCAAGGTGTCTTATCACCATGCTTTGGTCGACAAAAATAATTCATCGCCTTAGGCCTTGCGACATCGTTGCGTCTACGTTAGACATCGTTGTACGTACTGCGCTTACGTGTATGGAATTGAATGAAAGAATTGACTAAAGCTTCACCTGGCATAGGTTGCTATGCGCCAGTTTGGTCTGCACATTTTCTTTTTCAGTAAGAACTTATTTGGTTCGCTGGTGATGATTATGGTGATGTATGTGGTGTGTGATGGTGATGGATGTATTAAGAAAAATCCCCTTTGTAACAGGGCGGTTACAAATAATGACCTAGCCTGGTTGAGTTATTCAGGTATATGCTATACGTGCTTTTGATTCTAGAATTTGTGTACATCTTCTGCCTAACGCTTGCTCTTCCTCAAAACTTCACTACTTACAGTGTCTAGCCACCTATGGCAGTAACAGATGCGGTCGTATCAATTTCTTCCTTGCCTCTTTTCCGCCAATACTTTAAACGTGTCTTGCTTATCTTGACTGCTGACCGATTGATGCTTCAGTCTAAATTCGGATAGTCGGGTGCCTCCAAAATTTCTTTAAATTATCCGCAATAGAAATTTAAACAAACATGTCAATAGCGCTTTAAAACAAAGTAAAATATGAATGTTCCTTCTATTTCATTCATGATTTTTCTCACTGGTGGGGATGCGCATGCGATAGTTTACGAGCAAAGATTTAAAAATAATCGTGCGTTCGAGCTACAACAGCTTTATGGTTGTTTATTTGAGCTGCGCGTATGATACTGCTGTCAATATTAGAAAATCAGAGCGATGCGCCAGAAAGCTTCTGCCTCGATAAATAGGAGTTCTTTAGCTGTTGATCAATCTTTGGATGATAGCTGCTGCATAGTTATTAAATATGTGGCGCTCTCAATATCTTCAACACGGTTTTATTCAGTGTGATTGGCGAGTATCAAACTAGAGTAAACACGCACAAAATGACAACAAAGTTCGTGGTTTTCGTAGATCTGCACAGCAGTTCGCGGTGTACAAATGACGCCAGCGCATGATGCATAGAGCATGGGCACTTATATTGCATTGAATTCAGGATTAGCACGTCAGTATTTTTCACAGATATTTCGGAACTAGTGATACTAATAAAGCACACCGCTTTGTGTGAGCAACCACTTAGAGAAGAAAACAAAAGGCTTCCTGGGCGTGTCATATAGGAAGCCGTCCTTTTCATGTGGAAGTCAAGGTTTCTCTTATGAAAGGCCTAAACCAAGCTATTCTGTTTTTGTTTACTCCTACCTATTCCAGAAAGCCCAACCTGCACTTTTTCTCGTGGTGATGTCCCGGCGCAATCGTCAATTCCGAGATTTGTTTTTACTTCATGTCAAACGACCGCCTCGTTTCCCGCTTCGCGGACCTTGAATGACTGGAACGAGACGTCGTATTGGCACGACTGTCACGTCGGTTCACTTAGATTCAGTACACAACGAAAAGCAGCTTTCAATGGCTTCCAATAGTAGCCTCGGGCAGAGAGCAGGGAGCTAGCAGGTCTCGCAGGCCGGGCACTCCACGAGAGGAGGGTGTTTGTGGCCTGCCAAGGCAATGCTTGGTCTCCCACCGGCAAGTGCGTAGAATCTGACGTGGAAAGACTCGTTTCGCGTGTTCTGCGTACCGGGGTTCGATTGGGCAACCTGCCCGGTCAATAGGGCCGTGGGTATTTACAGATAGCGCTATCCGATGACAGCACACGTGGCACGCTTGTATATAAACTCGCCGCGGCCTCTCGACTAAGCATCATCTGACGGACGAACAGTTCCTCGGCAGGTATGCATCGCTCCACCATTAGCTCGGGCTAAGCAAAGGCTTCGTCTATTCACAACAGCGTGTTTTATCAAAGAACTAGAATATTTTCTTTGTGTTGACGCGTCAAAGGCGGGCTTTATTAACTTTTAAGAGGAAAAGATGTACAAGAACTTTCTAGCACCAAATGCATTATTGCTAATATTGATTTCGCAAACGTTTTTGGGCCGTAGCAGAATGCCTTGCAGGTTACGGCTATGCTGTTAACCGTAGGAGAAATTTTTAACTTAACTGAGCATTATATGAACCAAAATAACCCTGAAAGCTGGAGCAGGAGCTATGTCCGATGTATACCGAGAGCGAAAATTACTGCTTTCAATGTGCGAGTTAAACATCCGGTTTTTATTTCTTGCATTTAGTTCCTCAGGAATTGAGTTGCTGACTCCTATAATGTGATTTTTCGAAAGAGCTCATACTCCCATCTGTATCTATGTTGTGCTCATCCATTTTATGAAAAGAACTGTAACGGGAAATATCGAACAAATGGTAACAGAATCTCTCCATTCATGGTAGAGTGCTGAAGTATATAACACTTCAGAAACAACTTGTCCCACGAGCGCTAGTAAAACAATCACTGTTCTGAATATAAGCTAAATATTGACACCAATAGCCACTACTGAGATTTCCCCACGACGCAATTCTGCTGCAATTTCTGATCCCGACAGAAATAGGGTACATGTTCATTGTAGTGTTAGTGCAGGGTAACGAACGCAAGAGATAAGCAGCCTTCCAATGTGGTGTGCTTCACAGCCAAACGTTAACCTGCATGAATTAAGAATCTCTATCGACTGGGGCAGATGAGTGGCTGTATCATATGAACCCGTCACTTCTGAAAACGTTAGAAATCAGCGTGTGATAAAAATTGTGCGGAACTTCAAAGAACGGTCCGTCCAAATCAAGGATATTTACTCTAAAACAAGCGCTTTTACAGCTGGAGCGATTTTATCGTAAAGCCGATAAGCGAAAAGAAGGAATCAAAAAGAAAGGAAGAAAAACAACATGGCTTCAAGCATACGCGTCTGGAAGGAGGTGGAAAGTATTTTCGTTTCACTGTGAAACAATTACTAATGATGGAAACTGGGACATTATTTAGAGGAACCCTGCGACTTTCCTCACCGATTGCGAAAGTCTCAGGTTAGCAACGTGACTATATAGATTAAAATTCTATCTTAAATTTGGGAGCATTCGACTTATCAGAATTTAGTGCACTTGAATTACAGTACCATATGGCACAGTATGCATTTCCTTAAAAAGGCGAGAATTCCTTGGTGGTTCAACCTTTATCGAGAGTAACATGACAGCCCCATGTGTTTTGTGAAATCACCAAGAAGAGTGGTCACTCTATTAAAAAATGACATGCATTTGAAAAGCCACTTGTACACAAAAACTCTCCGTAACAAACAATTTTGCCTGTTCGCGGCGCTTAACAACATGAGAAAGAATGCAAATGAATAACATTTCTGCTGGAGGACACACACTCTCCCCGCAGCTTCTGCAATTATTTTACCTAACTTAACTGAATTCTTGACGAGGTCGCTTGGAGGAAAAATAACTAATTATAGAATAATGAGTTAGTGAGTTTGCTTTTATCTGGAAGTGTAGGGTCAACTGAGAAATATGGAACTTTGAAACTTGATGCTCGCATATGACTTATCGGCTCGCGACTTCGGTTTTCAACCATTGCAGATAAAACATGATCAGCACCAAGACCCTCCTTGCCGGACTCCTCGTCCTGGCCCTGGTGTTTACCATCGCCACGGCACAGTACGGAGGCTTCGGCGGCGGTGGACGTGGATTCGGCGGCGGTGGACGCGGCTATGGCGGTGGTGGACGCGGCTACGGCGGCGGAGGACGTGGTTTCGGCGGCGGAGGCGGACGTGGTTTCGGCGGCGGAGGCGGACGTGGGTTTGGCGGCGGCTACAGAGGATGATTCTCAGTTGCCACGATGGCGCGTCACTCTGTGATTTGACAACACTGAGGCCGAGTGCCGAATCAAATGCTGCGCGTTGTGCTGAAAGAGACTTGCGAGATCCGGCTGGACCTGTGATCGCGGACCTCCGAGAAGTTGATGTGGCTCTGTTGAACATGGCATCGAATAAACATTGCCTTCTGTGAGTGGCGTACACATATGTGCTGTCTTATGCGTGCTCACTCTTTCATGTGACGGTGGCAAGGAGTACTGTAGTGCCTAGCCGAACAGGCTTAATCCATTCTGTGGGAACGTTTGTTTTATGAGACATTCATTCAGTGGGACATTATTTTTAAATTTGTTTTTCTAGCCAATCAATTCTTTCTGAGATGTCATATCAAAAACTACTAATATTAAAGCTTGTCGCAAAATTGTCAGCGTAATAACAAGGACGGAAGGTGTCGAAGATAGAGAGAAATGGTGGACAATGGCAGACCCGAAGAAAGGGGCTCTATTTCACAGTATTGCGTACACCTTGAATACCCATAGAAACACTGCTCAGTTCAATCTCAGTCAGTCCCTTCAGGTAAACGAGGAGCAACACGCATGCTCTGAAGGAATTTCTACTGTCGCTGCCATGTCATTTATTAAAGCTGCTGAGTCGTAAAGCTACGCGAGGTCAGTTGCATCGCCCTTTTTCTTAAGCGCGTTTCCCTGAGGCGAAATGATAGCGACGCGAGAGTGCAGTTAAGCGAGACCAAGTGGATATTCCGAAAACGCGCACTCGGGGCTGCGAACAGACGCGTCGAGGTTCGTTGAGGGGAATGGGGTTCATTCTGCGTGTTCAAAATTGCCAGGGAGCGCGGTTCACTCTGCGAATTGCTCACTGAACGCGACGTTCTGTAAGCTAGGTACCGGTGTGCAAGTTCTGCATCTGGTTCTGGTAGCGAAGGTCCTCAGCTCTAATTCCTTTTTAAGGCGCTTCGTTTTCAGGCATGGAGTGAAGCCTCTTTTCTTGCACAAGATCTGCCGAGTTATTTTGGGGCTATACTATTCTCGGTGAAACCATACACATAAACTAGTGCCAAAAGGCACTTTCTCACGAGAACAAGCATTGTCACACTTCAGTGCAGAAACCAGCGTCTATAGAGAGCTTTAGCAGCGCCGTTAGTGGCGCTCCACTCCACACACATTTCACGCGCAGCTGCGGCTGCATAAGATGCATTGATTTCGCTTATCTAACAAGGCCGTCTCCCAGAGTCTCCAGTGACTCGACCTCAACTTGACTGTAAAATGATAAAGAAAGCACCCAGATGCACCCTGACACTCATCTAGGTCGAGTTCGTAGTGCAACGTGGGCTACGTTCCACTGGCGCTATGAGCAATGTGCGCACGCGCAATAGTATTCTTGGTAGCGTTCTGCTGAGTGGCTGTGTGCAAATTGTTAGCATATACTGGTGTGAGCGGAGTGGACTGTAAATGCTCTGATAAAACTGTCTAATGTTAGTTACACCAGGCAACACTTCAGCGCAGGTTTCGTGTCCTTTTTGCTGTCCTCGTCTTCTGCGCTGTGCAGTATGTCAATATTGAATAGCCAGCTCGCCCAAAGTTCCACTTTATCAAGTAACCAGTCATTGCACCCCACATTAACAGCAGGCATGATTTGCTCAGAGACATTCGTCGTGCGGTAGACGTAAATGGCCTTGTGAGAATTCATCTATCTCGTAAGGCCATATGTTCACGCCTGTTGCCTATCTAAAGGGCAGCCTTGACGCTTTCGCTGGTTCTTCGACTTTGCCACTTTCTTGCCTCGTCACCTCTGGTAGCGCTTTCTTTGACGCAGCCTACCTCATGAAATAATGCAATCATAATCATTGTTGTGGGGTAAATAAATGCAGCGTATAGTAGCCCAGTCTTATACGGATATCTTCAATTTGTTTTCTTGTTCTTGGACATCAGTTCAGGTAGTCACTCCATCTAATCCTTACAATTAGCTGATGCGAAATGTTGTTTGTTCATGTTTCATGTAATAGGGATTAACTCTTCAATAAAATGACTCAAGGCGACTCACTGTTTTATACTACACGCATGGTCTAGCAGGTTCCAAAAGAGTTTCGCATCGAAATGCTGCTTCGACGGCATCAGCCAACAACGACTGCTTCAAGCTAATTAAACTAGGCCACGATAAAGACAGTAATAAATTTCCAGAGTGGTGGGTAGAGCAGCTTCGCTGGCCAGCCCGCCACTCAGCTTGTTATATGGAGGAGGGCAGGACTTCTCGGGTCCCTAAATAATAAGAATACCACTGTGGTAAAACCGGCAGTTAAATTTATTTGCTGGTCTAAAAAGCAGCTTTGAAAGAGGAACACTGGCTATGACTTTCCCAAAATGGGACACGAGAGAGAGAAGTCATAAGGGAAAGAGAGGGAGGTTAACCAGCCTGAGCCTGGTAGGCTACCTTGCACTGCGCAAGGGCAAAATGGGATTGAGAGAGGAGAAGGAAGAAAGAAGTTCACACACAAGCGTTCATCGCCGAGTCAATCACAAGCGGTCATACAGCGTGGTGCTTTCAAGAAAAGCACCCGCGCCTTTGTGGCCATGGACATGAGCGCTAAATAAGGCGCGTGAGATTATCTGCGGCAAAGCTGACAGGTGAGCGAGTTGGTCGCAATTCATCTTGCTAGCTGGGGGAGATGAAAACAAGCACACGGAAGAGTTGTTAGTCGGCGAATTGTTAGCAGTCTCGCGCGCTTATGTCGCTGTTGCACTCCAAGGAAAGTGAGATCGCCTTCCTCGTTCGTGGCTATAGCTCGCCCTAAGAGTCACTACAAAACAGAGAAATCACCCTTGAAACGAGGATACAACACTCTAGAACAGTGTACAAGTGAACTTTCCATCTGTAATTATAACCGTATAATTGTTGAGAGATTGTGCTGGCGGCAGAATCAGTGTAATGCAAGAAATATTTTCCTCAGAATGTTATTCATTTATTTCTTATCCTCTATGTCGTCGGATGCCGAGCCCTCTGCAAGCAAGATTGTGGTTTTATGTGGGTAAATAACAAATGGCGTACATAATGAACAATTTGAAAATAATGTTCAAAGAAAGTTTCGATCATATCAATACACTTGCAGCAGCATCCTGAGGAATGCCGGCTTATACACTCGTCACATCAGAAGTCGGTCCAACTGACTATTTCAATTTTAATGCCTGGGTCCTATTGGAAAGACTATATATATAGTTCTCGAAGATGTTCTCCTTATAGGTTTACGTTAATTCTGCGCTATTTTATCTATATTTTTCTCCCCTCTTACTCTTCCCCCCGTGCAGGTTAGCAAAGCAGAAACTCTTCCAATGGCGATTCCTGTCATTTATCTCTCTCTCTCTCTCTCTCTAAGGATTTGGATTAGCTCGTTTTGCAGTGCCCCAGCTGGATATTAGGCAGTGAAAACCGTGCCAGTAAATGTCGATGCCCCGTGTGCTCACCACCTGTGCTAAGCGTCTGGGGCCTTGTTACGTTCACCAAGTTCTCGTGGGTTCGATTCTGGATTACGAAGCCTGCTGATTATAGATATGGACGGATTCTAAAAGTCACCGAGAACCTTAATTTCAGCGCGCTCGTTTGAAGAGGTTTTGAAAAGGATTCGCACTATCATTCAACTCCTCAAACTGCTATCTCGGTTCTATTCGCCAAAACAGCGAAATCACTGAGTGAAATGCCTGAACGAACTGAACTATTTTTCACAGAACGATCTGAGCGGGATAGAGATCGCAAAGGAAACCACCAGAAACCATCATCAACGATGAGGTCACATGATCTTATCCTTTAGCCCGCTAGCCTGGCAGCAGCTAGTTCTACCGATTTTGCGTTTCCGATATGTCCGTGAATTAATTGCGCCCATTTCCTTGAAGTACTAAACGCACGTGGGTAATCGCGAGCTCGATCACGACCACCGCTAGTGGCGACAATGTCCTTAACGATTCCTCAAACGATAGGTTAGCTATTTGCTCCATCGTAAGCACTTGGCGAATATTCGAACTATTCGCTGGACATTTATTACTGTGAGAGTCTACAGCTGGTGCTGATTTACCGAGAACGACTTGCACGTGGCTTCGTTTCTTTGGTCTTGCATTATAAATCTTACCACATTTTCTCTTTCATCTTAGTAACAGTATAAGCTAGTACAGGATAACGTTGCCGTTTACGCTTACGTGATTGGCCTCCTCCCGGTTCTGCACCTTCCCGGCGTCGTCCCTTCAATCAGAATGCGCAACACAGATTAGATAAGCTCCCAAAGCATGACAAGGGACTGGGATGGTAAGTGTGTTTTAGCCACCTTCTCTACACATATGTTTTCAGCCTTTTTATTTTAAACCGAAAAAAATTGTAAAGGGTATGCGGAATTTTCCGCTTCTTTTTTGTTGGAATTCTGTTTTAGCACAAAAAGCACAGCGAAAGCAAATTTGACATAGAGCTAAAACAGCGCTTGCCTTAAGGCTGCGAGCGACCCGTGCTCCGCGTCAAGCTACTCGGGGTGATGAAGGTCAGTTGCTCGCCTAGAAACCTAACAGGTTATTTTTATTTGCGTCGAGTTTGCCTGTAGCGGAGACGAAAATGAAGAACCAGGAAGGGTGCGGGCATCAGAGGTAGGTAGGTAGGTCGGGTAATGCTTGTAGTCCTCGTGCTGCGGGGTAAGACATTTTACAGATACGTGCATGATAACGCTAGGTCGCATCAGCCTTTTCCTTATTTTCTATACCACATTCGTTTTATGGCCGAATATCGCGTACGTTCTTATAATCTTTCAATAGTTACAACCAACGCAGCCTGTAGTTGTGCCGATGGTAGATAAACTAGTTGTTTAAAGACCTGTTATTCTTCGTATTGAATGCAACTACACTGTCGAAGAATGCCTGCCATACAGCGCCCGTCGACATCAGGGAAATTGGTGAAACAGATATTAAGAGAAAAAAAAAGGTTAGTTTGGAACGAGAACTTTTAAGCCAAAAAAAGATATTGGTGAAGGTTGATCGAATAAGATGCATTCGCTGAAAAGTAAACCAAATTGTCTAGCGGAAATATATATCTGGTAGAGCACATCTCCTGCTTAATGTTCACATCAGTCGCCATTAACATTACGGCCAGTTGGCCTTGAAGAGGTTCATTGAAGAGCGGCACTTACCCTGTGGCACATGACCGGCCGCCTACGTTGGCGACAGGTTCATTGAACAGTGGCACAGACCACATATCCAGTTCTCCAAGTTGTCAGATAGGTTTGTTGAACAGCGGCTAAATACCCAATACCATATATCCCGTGACCCAAATTAGCGGGATAACGGTCAGGGATATCTATATATAAATAGACACCTAAGACAGCCCCCGAAAAGTGGCTGAAATGTCCTGTGAATGCTACACGTACCAAACAGTCACAGTCCTGCCCGGCGCACGCAGCCCACTCGCAGCGTAAGCTAGACGAGTGCCTCCATAGGAGCTCCATTTTCGACAGCACGCACTAGAGGGTTCTTACTTTGTGATGAAGGGTTGGTGGTGATGAACATATGTTAATCATTGAATTTTTACAGATAGGTTAGTGGGTTAGGGCCCCCTATTGCTCCCTCCCCTCACAATACTAGATGCCGTAATGTGTACCGAAGAGTAAACACAGGAGGTGAGACTACACGGGGCACATGCCATATGCTTTGACATGTGGCACGATACGTATCTCTTGTAGTAGTTCTTGACGATGATGCTGATGTTCATTTATTTGCATCCCTTTGAAACGAGGCAGTGGCAAATTGTCACCGAGCCTGAGAAAGCAAGTGGACGATTTAAAGCTGCAAATCCCTAATGACCATGGTTATACGCTAACACATTAGGAATTGAAAGAAAAGAAAAGCTACAAAGCATAGGTAATGTCAGCGTTTACTTCGAATCACGGCGGGCGGTGAGCATGACGCGCGCAAAATTAGGTTGGGCTTGGTAGGCCTAAAAATTTTCGTTTTCTTAAAGAAGCACAATCAGTACAATGTCGCGATACGTGCTGCCGAGGCGTCATGCTATCATACATTTACGATCGAAGGAATCACTACGAATACTGAGTGGTTTTGCTAGCGACATGCTTCTGGCCCGTTACACGATCTCACGCAAATTAACCTTTCATTTCCAAGCAATTACATGCAATAAGCCTTGCTGTAAGATTTATGCATGCTAAGTTAATACCACGAGCCGCACAGTGCGTTTATCACGCGTAGAAGGTCCGTTTGGCTGCCTCTCATCTTTCTTGCAAAATAGGTGTGTTCCGGAAAAGAACTTGTGATTTGCAGTGAGTTATATGTAATGACTGAAAGTGATTTTGTCTTGCAAAAAATAAATGAATAATCAGTAGTCGCTGAGCATTCGCGTTATTTGACAAAGTGTTTCTGTTTCGTTTTTTCTCTAGAGCTAGTCGAATTTATACAGACAGAAAGACCGAAACACTAACTCAGCAACCTGGTGTCTTGCATACTTCATGCGCATCTGTGGGGTCGAAATTACCTCTGGTCGTTAATAGCATCATTGTATGCCAAGCAAAGCACTGTAGCCATATACCCGTGCATGTAGCTTAAAATTATCTAGAGACTACGAGTCAGTTTGCTGCGCACACATGCGGCACTCCGTTGTTTCCGCCTCGATGCGTGATGAATACGCTAAGACGAGGTGTTCTATTTGGTCCATGTGATGTGCACAAAATTAGACCAGGCTAATGCTTTCCGAAACAGTTATAAACGTTCATGATAATGCCCACAGGCGGAAAGTTTCCATTTTTTTTCGGGGGAGATCTGGGGCCCAACCAGCTTTCCGAAACCCCATATATATATATATATATATATATATATATATATATATATATATATATATATATATATATCTATATATATATTGACACGTGTACTTATCATTATCGGGCGACAAGTGTTGCCGCCTAACAAATGTTATCGCACAGCGCGGGACGCGCCTGCATGTATCCGAAGTTTCTGGAAAGTTGTCGATGCTTCTATCCGCTGTTTGTTGTCGCCGAACTTTGTGTTATCTGATTTCATCGCTTGAAACGAATGGTGTAGAACATTTTAGAAGGCATGCGGGTCCCACCGTTTAGTCTGGAACATTCGATGATTGCTGTATAAAAGCCGACGCGCTTGACCCGCTGATCAGATTTACGACGATCGCCGACTGTGTTCGCCGCTCTCGTTGTGCTTTAAGTGTAGCCTGTTTTGTGGGCACAGGTTCGCCCAATAAAAGCTAGTTTTGCCTTTCGCAGTATTGCTACTGTGTTCTTTGACGTCACGACCACGTGACAATATATATATATATATATATATATATATATATATATATATTGACATACCACGGTCGAGACGACGCTGTATTCCAAGAAGGAAAAATGGCGTCGATGCAAAAACGAACAGGAGCTGATGATTGATGATGACTTTGTAAAGATGAAGAGAAAGTCTGCATAAATGCTTAGACTAACTTCCCCCGTGGACGGAAGCGGCCAGCCTGGCCGCCCACTAGACAGTGGAACGGAGAAAAAAGGGCTTCAGGCGGGAAACGTGCACGATCTCTGTTTCGCTGCAGCGTCGGTCAGTTGGGGCACCAACAGGTGTAATGCGATAGTTCACCGGCGAGGTCTGCTCTATGACTTTGTAGGGGCATATATATCGAGACTCAAGCTTCTCACATAAAGCGGGTGTTCGTGCAGGTGTCCATATGAGCACATCGTCACCAGGGCGGTAGGAAATGACGCGGTGAGAGGCATTGTACCGAAGTGTGCGATCGTCTTGGCTTGCTTCAGTGCTCATACGGGCGCTACTACGACATTGGGCAAGACGAGACACAAACTGGTCGCAAATGAATGGTGAAGTGTTGACGGGGCCAGAGAAGAAAGAAACGTCGAGTGATGAGGTTGGGTGGCGGCCGTATACTAAGCATAACGGAGAGTATCCGGTGGTGCGTTGAACAGACGTGTTGTATGCAAATGTTACAAATGGGAGAATCGCATCGCAGTTACGATGGTCTCGTTGAATATAAATGGATAGCATGTCGCACAGCGTGCGATGAAATCGCTCTGTTAGGCCGTTGGTTTGAGGGTGGTAGATAGACGTTGTCTTGTGCACGGTGTTGGACGCTTGCAGAACTTGATTAAGAGTGCTTGAAAGAAATTCCTTGCCTCGGTCGCTCAAAACAACGTGAGGCAGGCACCCCGTGACGTAAGTCGATAGCCTGCAAGAAGAAGGCTGCTACTTCTGAGGCAGCTACTGAGCGTATTGGGGCTGTTTCAGCGTACCGGGTCAAGTGGTCAACAGCAGTGACGATCCATCTGTTGCCTTCAGGAGTAGGTGGGAATGGCCCGAAAAGGTCAATGCCGACGACAAAAAAGGGTAGTGCTGGACAAGGAAGTGGCTGTAGCGTCCCGACCGGAGCAGAAGTAGGTCGCTTACGGTGTTGGCAAAGCGTGCACGAGGCAACATATCTAGCTATGCTCGTGGAAAGACCTGGCCAAAAGAATCGGCTGCGTATGCGTTCGTGTGTTATGTGGTAGCCCACGTGGCCTGACGTAGGGCCATCGTGTGAGGCCCCCAGAACTGCAGTGCGAAAAGAGCGCGGTAGAACGGGAACCCATCGATGGCCTTCCGGGTGAAAAATGTACCGGTAGAGCACGTCGTCTTCAAACTTGAACAGTTTGAGTTGTTTCCGTAGCCTGGCATTGGGTGGAGATGAAACACCGTTAAGGCGATTGATGATACTATGGCAATAGGAATCGGCACGCTGGTGAGTGGAAAGCACTGAAAGGCGGTTTGATGGAGTCAAGGAAGAAATCGGTGTAATACATGATGCGTCCTCCGTGCAGCCAATTTGATCAGGGGATGTGACGTGCTCCGATGATGGGGATGGTGATGGTGCTCCGTGGTGATCGTGAAAGACCATGGGCATCTTGGTGCTTCCTCCCGGACTTGTATATGACATCGAAATTATATGCTTACAATCGGAGTATCCATCGGCCAAGGCGTCCAGACAAGTTTTTGATGGTCGACAACCAACATAGGCCATGGTGGTCGGTCACAAACGTGAAATGTCGACCATGGAGACATAGACGAAATTTCTGAATGGACCAGACAACAGCCAAACACTCTCGTTCGGTTATCGAGTATTTCTCTTCCGCGAAACTACAGAAACCGAAACTACAGAAACCCGTCCGGATCTCAGGCTATGAACCTCATGTGTCATCCACTTGTGCTGACATTAGCAAAGTGACCATCTACATACGGTGTGAACTGACTTATGTTGTTCATCCAGTGCGGCCACATGACACTAATCAGTATGTGTGTTTGACCGTGAAAAAACAAAAACTTACGTTTACTTTAGTGGGCGCTTACCTTTCTCCATCGAGTCGTTTCGATAGGCAGAGACTGAGTGACATTATAGATGCGACACCTGGTCCATGGATTGTTGTTGGGGACTTCAACGCGCATCATTCACTTTGAGGAAGCAACAAGATTACTTCCAAAGGAAGAAACCTCGTGTCCTTTGCTTGCGACCATGACCTTTGTTGTCTAAATGATGGCAGTCCCACGTTTCTGCGTGGCCGGACGTACAGCAGTTGTTTAGACTTAGCTTTTGTTTCGCGATGCCTCACTCACAGCGTCCATTGGTTCGCAGATATAGAAACCCACGGAAGCGACCACATTCCTACCTACCTGAAGATAAAAGGCCTCACCAAATCCGTTCCATCAAGTGTTAAACAAACAATAGATTGGCCCGTGTTTAAATCACTTATGGAAGACGCATGTCACGAAGGCATTTCGTCCACACTAGAATTTGAGATCGCCTAGGCTATGCAGGATGCTATGCGCTCATATCGGCCATCAGAGAAATACACAGACTTTGATTCGGAAATACAGAGCCTCCGTGCAATCCGCCGGCGAGCGGAGCGACGGTACAGACGAACTAAATCATTATACGACCTTACAGAGGCCAGACGCATTCAAAAGAAAATTCAGCGTCGCCTTGCTGCATTGCAAAATCAACGCTGGAAATCGTTTCGTGAGTCTCTCGACCCGCGTAAACCTCTGTCGGTTGTTTGGAAAACAATCCGTGGACTTCGATCAGCTCCTCAACAGCGTCGTCCATTTAAGCCTCTAGCCCTACATCAAGGACGCCGAGAAGTCGAGGTAGCCGAAGATTACTGCGCAAGGATCGCGCGTCCGGCTTGCGCACCTTGCGCACCTATTCCACCTTGCGCATTGCGCACCATTGCGCACCATTGCGCACCTTGCGTCACCTTGCGCACCTATTCCCATTGTGCCCCCTTGCTCCCGAGATCCTCGTATGGACGCTGCTTTCTCCTTCGAAGAACTGGAGGCCGCACTTGCTGGGTGCAGGCGATCTTCGTCACCAGGACCCGATGGCATCACATACTCTGCGCTTGCAAACCTTGGTCAAGAAGCCAGAGATGCCCTTCTTGGCCTATACAACGCATCATGGCGTGACGGCCTGGTCCCTACAACGTGGAAATCCAGTCGGCTTATTCCACTCCTCATGGCTGGCAAATCCCCGTTGGAATTATCGTCTTACCGTCCAATAGCACTGGCCAGCTGTGTCGGCAAGGTAATGGAGAGAATGATCCTCGCACGGTTAGAATGGTACTTGGAATTTTACAACGTCTATCCAGAGGTAATGGCTGGTTTTCGACGTGGCCGCTCGTCAATAGATAGCGTTATCGACCTGGTAACATACGTACAACACCAGAAACATCTGAAACGAATCACTGCGGCCCCATTCCTTTATGTTAAAGGTGCGTACGACAATGTAGGTCATCATTCAATACTGGACGCCTTAGAAGCTGTAGGGATTGGTGGACGCACCTTTCCCTGGATATGCAACTATTTGAATGGGAGATCTCTTTTTATTTTGACTGAAGACGGACCAACGCCGCCTAGCTATACAAGTCGTGGTGTACCGCAAGGCGGAGTACTCAGCCCTACCCTTTTCAACCTCGTGCTCGTTGGTCTCGCTGATTCGTTACCGCAAACCGTTCAACTCTCCGTATATGCAGACGACATTTGCATATGGGCTTCAGGCGTCACACGTGTACAAGTCCGCGCACGACTTCAGAAAGCCTCAACGGCTGTGTCAAGATACCTAAGAAAACAAGGCCTGGAGCTTTCCGCTGAGAAATGTGCACTCGTTGCTTTTACTCGCAAATCGATGGCGCCTTATGCATTGCGGATTAATGACCAAATTATACGATATAGCCGAACGCACCGATTTCTTGGCGTCATCATTGATAGAGACTTGTCTTGGAGCCCTCACGTCTCGTACATGACAAAGCGTTTGGCCGCCATTGTGGACCTTCTTGCGTTTCTCGGCGGGAAGTCCTGGGGCGCGACAGTACCGTCAATGTTGCAGCTATACAAAGCACTGTTTTTGGGCTTCCTGTGGTACAGCTTACCTGTAATAGGAAATACTTGCACTACGAATATTCGCAAACTCCAGAGCGTGCAAGCCCGAGCACTCAGGACTTGTCTCGGTCTTCCCAAAACAACGTCATCGATTGCGACAGTGGCCATAGCCAGAGACGCTCCTTTGACAGTATACATTGATACAGATGTCCTGAGAGCGCACATCCGACACCTGACTCGGATCCCCTCACACCATCTTGCTTGCTTGCCAGCAAAAAGGCCACTTTCAACTTTTGCTAAAACTATTGCAAAACATCAATCGTACTTGCCATCAGAATTTACGCCCGCTACACGATTGTCAGATCCACTGTGATATCTGCACCAGCCCCAAGTTCAACTGACAATTCCAGGAATCGGAAAAAAAGCTGGAGCGCCATTGCAAGCTTTGAAACAAGCAACATTTGAGCACATTCACAACGTGCACGGATTCCGGCAACATGTCTACACAGATGGTTCGGTGAAACTCAACAGCTCTGCTGCTGCAGTCATATTCCCGGCACAATCTGAGGAAATCAAATTAAGAACTTCATGTGTGACCACATCGACGGGTGCAGAACTCGCGGCGCTCCATGCTGCACTTGATTTCATTAAGCAGAAGCCTCCGCAACAATGGACAGTCTTTAGTGACTCCAAGGCAGCCCTTCAGTGCATACGAAGCCCAATGCGCCACGGACCGAATGAACAACTGGCCTCAGAAATTCGGCACATATATCATCAAAGCTATGACAAGGGACACGACATATTCTATCAGTGGCTTCCAGGACATAGTAACATCAGCGGGAATGACCACGCCGACGAAGCCGCCCGATCTGCACATGAAAGTGATCAGCGAGTCGTCATTCCGTTTTCGCGAACAGACGCTGCGGCTGAGTTGCGATTGATGTCCCGTAAGTGTACTTTGCCCCTGTGGGACTCAAATGTTTTCACCATGTGTCGGTTGCGATCATTGTCTCCGGACATACGGATGCACCTCCCGCCTGGATTACCACGACGTGAACAGACCATGCTCTACCGTCTGTGGCTAGGCGTTGCCTTTACAAACGCCTATGCTTTCCTCATAGGAATGGCCAACAGCCCCACGTGCGACACATGTAACATCGACGAGACGCTCGCACACATTATCTGTGTCTGCCCGCGATTCAGTGCTGAGAGACAAGTGATGTGCAGTGTACTGGACCAGTTGGACAATCGTCCACTTTCAGAACTAAAAGCTTTAGGCCAATGCTCCGATAGGACATCCGCGTTGAAGGCCTTAAACGCGCTAGTAAGGTTCTTGCGGTCTACGGGCCTTCACGACAGACTCTAAGAATGCCGCCTCCTACCGCTCTGTAGTGTACGCGCTTTGTTTGTGCTTGTCTCCCTTTCTATCTCCCCCTTCTACTCTGTTTCTCTTTTTCTCCTTCTTAACCCTTCCCCCTGCGCAGGGTAGCCAACCGGAACTACCTCTGGTTAACCTCCCTGCCTTTCTCTGCATTACTTTCTCTCTCTCTCTCTCTTCCGCGGAAGTGAGAACGCGGCTTGCATATGCAACAATCTTTTCGCAAAATTCTTGGTCGCGCTGCAGCAGTACGGCACCAATTCCTTGACCACTAGCGTCAGTATGCAGTAATGTGGGCGCCTTGTCATCAAAATGACAAACAGGTGAGGATGTTAGGGCGCGCTTGAGTTCTTGGAATGCGGCTTCACACTGATCGTTCCAATCGAAGGAACTTGAACAAGCAAGGAGGTTGTGGAGGGGCGAGGCAATGCTGGCGAAGTTCCCGATAAAACGTCGAAAGTATGAGGCGAGTCCAATGAAGCTGCGCAGTTCTTTTGCACGAAGTGGGCGTGGAACGTTGAGCACTGCGGAAACTTTGTCCGGATCGGGCTGGATACCGTCTTTAGTAACGAGATGACCCAGGAATTTAATCGTTGTGCTAGCGAAACGGCACTTCGTCGCGTTTAGTTAAGTCCGGCATTAGAAAGGCATGTGAACACTTCATCTAAGCTTTGCAGATGGCCAGTGAAAGTCGAGGGAAACACGACGATGTCGTCGAGGTAACATAGACAAGTTTTCCACTTGAGACCGCGAAGAACAGTGTGAATCATTCTTTCAAATGTGGCGGGAGCATTGCATAGACCGAAAGGCATTACGTTAAACTCGTAAAGACCATCCGGAGTAGAAAAGGCGGTCTTTTCTTTGTGCGCTTCGTGCATTGGAATTTGCCAATATCCGGAACGAAGATCAAGGCTGGAAAAGTATTGCGCGCCTTGCAAAGAATCGAGGTAGTTATCGATACGGGGCATCGTATATACATCCTTACGGGTGATCTTGTTCAGTGCGTGGTAGGCAACACAAAATCGTACCGATCCATTCTTCTTCTGCAGTAAAATGACGGGTGATGACCAAGAACTGATGGAGGGGCGTATGATACTTCTTTTCAGCTTGTCGGCGACGTTCTCCTTGATGATTTAGCGTTCGGCCAAAGAGACTCGGTAGGGACGACGACGTAGAATAGTTTGGCCATCGGTGTCGATACGATGGAAGGCAACGGAAGCCTATCCGTGTGACGAAGTATCCATATCAAAGGAGGCCTGGTGCTTCGCGAGCAATTTTAGCAACGCTCCACTCTGAGCAGCAGTGAGGTCAGGACGTATCACGGAAGCAATGGCAGATGAAGCAGATTAGCCCGGTTGAGGAAGAGCATGCGAGGCGGCAAGAGTAAGCAGGGAGACTGGTTGGGTATCCACATAACAGGTCACTGCGGAGCCTTGAGGTAGGAGCATTGTCTCAGTAGTCGCGTTTACACAATGATTAATGCAGAACTTACTTTGAACCGCACCAGGCAGGAAGCGAAGACAATCGCACGGACAAGACAGCGGCCGTAAGGAGTGATGAACATGTCGTCATTGGTGATGCCCGTAGAAGAGAGACTTATGATTTGCTCGTGGCCGGGAGGCAGTACAGAATCGGCAGCAGAGAGAAAACGCAGTCGTGGCTCATCGGCACTACCACTGCAATGAACAGTCTCGGTCATATCGACTACACATTAACGGCAAGATATTAAAGCGGACGCTGACGAGAGAAAGTCCCAACCTAAAATTAGTTCATGAGCGCACGCGAATAAAATAGCTAACTTAATGTGATGACACATACCATCGATGAAGACGCGTGCTGCACACTGGGCTGATGTTCGAATGATTGCTCCATCAGCCCCAATCAGGGATGATCCAATGTAAGCCGTCTTCACTTTCCGCGGACGAGAGCACAGGTCCGCCCGCATAACAGATAAATTAGCTCCCGTATCAATCAGAGCTAACAAACGCACACCCTCAACAGACACCAATAGCATGTTCGAAGGACGTTCAGGAGAACTTGGAGCACTTCGCGGCGATACAGTTTTCCCTCCAAAAACTGCACTCGTGAGTTTTCCGGTCGCTGGACATGGAGTTGGGAGACAGGTCGAAGTGGCGAAACAGAACATAGGAGTGGCGATGGGGAGCGGTGTCTCGAGGCACGTCTGTTGTGCACGGTGTGGGAGAAGTCAGCCGGAGATGGAGATCGGCAAACTGGAGGATTATCGTCATAAGTGCGGTAGACGCTAGGAGGTGGCTCATCTCGTTCAAAGGCAGCGTAACCACGACGTTCGTCTTGCTAGAGGCGTTGGCAAAACCGGGAGATATGTTCTAGAAAGCCGCAGTAATAGCAGACAGGCCTCGATGAACGCCAGGCAGAGTGGTAGGGCGGGTTCGGAGCTCGGGCGACTAAGAGTGCCAGGTGATCGCGAACAGGCGCAGGTGGTGTGATTGGAGACGGCGCCGCTGGCATTGCAGCAACCTGGGCGTAAGAAGCCGGTTGTGGGCAAGGAGAAGCGTTGGTATGGTGGGCGTTCTGCAGGGAGGCCAATTCCTCCTTAACTATACCATGCAGGTCAGCAGAAGCAGGTTGGATGTGAGCGCCGCTGCAAGGGGGTGAGCCATGCGCTTGCGATTCCTCGCGAATTATGGCTCGTATGATAGACCGGAGCTCAATACTGTTTGCCAAAGGGTTGTCGGAAAAGTGTGGTTGCAAGCAGATTGATTGCAGGGCGTCGAAGCGCTGACAAACGGATACGACGTCCGACATCGTCGAACGGTTTTGAGCGGCGAGTGCGTTGAAGGCAGTAGGTCCAATACCTTTAAGAAGGTATCGCACGCGGTCAGCCCAACTAATAACTCAATTAGCTGAATTGTTTGCATTGTTAATTTACCTATCTCTCAGTTTTTTTCTTTTTTTGCTGTATTCACAGACTTAGTAACGGATAGTACACGCGTTTTATGCATCCATACTGCTCTTCTTTTTTTCTGATGAAGACCAATTTTTCCGCGATAGTCTATACACCTATGCAGCTCCTGAAAGATTTCTTTGCTTTTGTTGAACCGGCAGTACACGAAAAACTTCAGTCTGTAATGCTTTTATTAGCTTATCTCCACTTCTTTAGGAATATAATAATCTAAATAAGCACCGTACTTCAGGGAATGTAGGAAAAATAAAGGTTGTTGCTTGGCTAAGTGGTTAGTTACGATAAATGTAAGGCGCAACACAATGTAGTCAAGAACCTGCAGGGAAAGTCATAAACTGGCATCAATTTTCAGCGTTTTGAGAATCCTTCAACTGAATTTGTGGAAACGCGCCTGAATTAATGGTTCTATGAAAAATCCAAGAGTAAAAAATTTGCGCCACGACGTTTGTCTCCGTTGCCTTGTTTTTGTACGCTGCACTAAATATTTCCTTCAGCATCGCAAAAGAGACTGTGTTCCATGTTCCTAATAATTCTTGAACCTGGTATGTCTTTGCGCGCGGTGACAAAGGCTTCTTGGCAAACAAAAAAAAAATCATCATGGAATGAACAGACGATGGCTATATTTCAAGATTGTTGAGCATCACGGAAGCAGTATTTCTTTCGAAATTTCAATTACGTAGACTAATTACGGCAGCCGAGAAAGAAATACGGGAGTCTAGACCCAGCGTTTCCACAAGATTTGTCAAAGATTTGATCTACCGTATTCTTGAGGGCAACAGCTGCTTTTGCTTCGCAGCGTTTATTTAGCTCGCTCCCCCAATCCCTAATTGTGAGAGGAGAACTAGGGGGTGTGTAAATTAGAAACGTGGAAGTCGTAATGATTAAGCACGCCAGTGTTTTGGCGGGACAGTGAGAAGTTGTGCTATCGGTTTTTTCCTGTAGTTCGTGTGACGAAAATGGAAAAGAATGCTCCCCTGTACACAGGCGTTGTCAATGGGCTTAGCTTTTCCAGAAAACAGGAAACCGAAACGGGAAACAATTGTCTTGCGTAATCAGGCGTCGTTGATCGGTTTAGTTTTCTCAGGAAACAGGAAATCACGAGACATGTTTCAGGCAATTCACAATAAAAACTGCGGCAAAATTAAGCCTCAGATCGTCAAAGAACTGATTTATATATACAAGCGTTAGAATGACAGTCGATACAAGACAGTGTGCAGTCTAGTTGCACACTGCGCTTCTTGTTTTCTTTTTGTTTACCTCAATCCTTACGCTAATTTGCCCTAGTTAAAACAGAACCATGTGATATAAGGATCCAACGTTAATGCTTTTTTTCTTTTATTTTTCTGCGTTCTAACGTTTATTCACTGCTTTGTCTCGAGCTTTCAAGAAAAACAAAGAATCGGTATTTCTTGTCATGATGCAAGCCGTCCTTTCCTTATGCCAATACATCCTTGGAATTTGGATAAAGTTGATCGTTGAAGAGCACCACATGTGCAAGTAATTTGGGTCTGCCGCCAGCTTCTTGATCAGTAGGCTAGAGCATGCATGTGTCACATTTATCAAGAAACAAACAGATCAATCAACCTCTTAAAAAAGGTTATTGTGTCTCGCTTTGTTTGCAATACTGAGTAGCGAGCGCCCTGATCTCTCCGGCAGCTTGTGTTGACATCACTGCTCATGCGTTTTACCGCATTAATGTTTAAGCTGTCTGAATAGCATTAAGATTATATCCCTTGCATTACTTCAATTGTACGCTAGACTGTATTTTCATATACTAGCCAGAGGTTTCGCTACCTTGTTTCATCCTCTAGAGCAAGTTAACTTCAGCACCTTCAACACACCTGGCTACGACAGTGTAGCCAAGCACCAAGCGAGCTCAAGCACCTTAAAGTGATATTTCGCAGATGGTCACTGTATCATTGGATTTTAGACTCAGGATTCCATTGCGGTTAGCGAAATTCCATGCAGCTAGCCATGAATAAATACATCTTGAACATAAAAATTCGATGAGCAACGTCGCGATTCCTGATGCACCGGTGGGAAGAAAAGGGGCAAACCATTTGCTTTAAGGAGGCGAGCAACGGAACAGCGTACAAAGATATTCTTGGAACTACCATTTGAACGCTGCTTGCTTAGCACGGCTAGAATTGAAGGTAAGTAATACAATCTTTGTCTCTTATGTACAGAATGAAGAGCTTCGTCTCCTGGTGATGGGTGCTTCGTCCCAAGAAAGTGAGTTTAGAGCTGCTATTATAGTAATGAAAGGCCTCTGTGCAACGTTCTTGTCAAATCCTAACTTTGCCTTGACAATAATGTCAGTATTTTTGTGGGCTAGTGGCTATGAATGGGCAGAAACATTGACGAGCAGGATAAATGGGAGGAATCAAACTGCTCATCTACCACACTTATGCCCGAAAGGAAAAGGTGCTCAGATGCGCCACGATAGCGACAAGCACGGTTGTCGCTTGCAGGATTTAAGGGTACTTCTCGAGCCCGCAACAATTATTCACGCAATATCATAACATGACTCGCTGTAGTTGCTTAGTTGCTATGATGTTGGGCTGCTAAGCAAGAGGTCACGGAATTGAATCCCGGCCACAACGGCCGCATTTCGACGGGAGCGAATATAAAAAAACCCGTGTGCTTAGATTTAGGTGCACGATAAAGAACCCCAGGTGATCCAAATTATTCCGGAGTCCCACAGTGCGGCGTTCTTCATAATCAGATCGTGGTTCTGCGGCGTAAAACCCTATAATTCATGTTTTTAATATCGTATGTTGCCTATTTCTCGCTGTTGCGGGCATGTGTTTGATAATACAAGCTTGGCACATCAGCGGCGTTTCTTCGAACTGATGTTGTTGCACCGCTGCCACTGTCGAAGTGAACCCATTGTTATAACTCGAGGGGGATAGTAGGTAAACTTTCTAAACTGATGGCGACGAAACTGACGAAAGATAAAACAACGCAGTCATGACGGCATATTGATGTCGTTCTTGTGCCAGTGAAGTCCAACACCTCTTGTACATACACTAGCTGAGTGCAGGAGGTTTTTCCTCTGTTCAAACAATGTCTGAGATGCCTTGCATTTGGTCACGACACTTGTAAGAGTAGTGAAATTTTAGATGCGAACTTTTACCTTCTGGACCATCATGCTTGAGTAGCGTCCACTGTAAAAAAAAAGAACCTTGTCCATAGTGGCAGCAGGTACATACGCATGGTTCCCCCATCTCTTCAGGCGGCAACATGATCCAAGAGATCGAACGTACCGAGGCCATTCCGGACAAGTATCGCAGTACACTGCGAGTCGCACCGATACCCAAGAATATGGACCGGAACCTGCACAAGGCGCGTAGAGAAGCAAGAGCGGAGTACGTGCAGAGAACCTTGGCGAACAAGGACAACACAAGGTATTCGGACGCGGCAACGTTCGTCAAAGACGGAAGACACAACAGCAGAGTAGTGGCGTCGGTGGTTAAGTCGGACCTCAAGGAGATCACCAGCGCATCACTACAGGACTGCACGGTAGTCGAGGCCGAAGAGGCAGCTGTGGCTCTGGCAGCACTGGAGGGCTATTGATCTGGCAGGTCCCTAACAATAATAACAGACTCTCAAGCAGCATGCCGTAATTATACAAACGGTAGAATTGGGCGCAGAGGACGCCACATACTCTGCTCATGCGACCCGGGAAACAAAGTTCAGCATACCATAATCTGGGTACCAGGGCACACTGGCATAACAGGGAACCAAGAGGCGGATAGGATAGCTCGAGGGCATACCAACCGGGCGTCCGACACATCCAGCCTTGAGGAACCCGAGTCAGTACCCATGGGCTACGCCATTACATAACCTTGAATTAGGCTAACGTACTGTTTGCTGAGACTTGCGGCATTTGTTACAACTTACGTCCAGTCATGTCTTGATAGCCAGAGACGCAAAGCACCACCAGGGAAGCCAGCTGGCCTCCAGTATCCAGTTTAGGTACCAGAAATACCGTTTAGACGAAGTTGCATGGATTTTCTAGGTCTAACTACAACTTCTATACTACCGGCAACAGCAGGATTATTGTCGCCGTCATCTAACTTGATTTGTTGAAAGGGTTGCTCTACATCGGTGTAGTTAAAGCCACCATAGCAGTGCCATTTTTAAACGAGGCCGTCATTATAAAGCATAAGTATATTGAGTATTGCATTACGGGCACGCTTCCAGGCACCGTTTTGCGAATGAGTGGTACCACTCACCACAAGATAACAGCGTGTTACTCACGAACACATGGGCTGAGAAAACGCCTGTACAGGCTCTCTCGGGTATGATGAGCTTGTATGTCAAAGTTGACTGCAAGAGCAAGGCTGATATTTTAGCTGATGTTCTTACGCTTACGACACGGCTCGTCAAGATACAACGCTAGTGTCATACTTATGCCTCGTTTATGGCCGTGTTGTTGCAGCTTATATTTACGCAATGTTCCCCAAAAATGGGGGGGGGGGGGGGCGCAACGAAGACGAAACGGGGGCCGATGAGTTTAGACAACGCACAGAGGAAGCCAGTCAGCTTGAACATATGCCCCAGATGTCAACAGGACTACCATGTCACACAACACAATCTTTGGCACAGACCTGCCACGTACATCTTCAGTGAGAAGGTGCGGGTCTGGACACCCATCCGTTGACGGGGGCTCTTCTAGGAGCTCTCATGGAGATGCTTCGGGCAACAAAAAGTTCTGTGCGGCATCACTGACATGAATAGGAACTTGTTCTAGACAGACCTGACTGCTCAAGCGTGCTCTACCTGTCCCATATTGGTTACGTGTTTGGCATGAAGCCGTATACTTCCTGCGTAACATGACTGTGCAATTTCTAAGTACAACTTCCGGTGCTTTGAGCATAAACGCAGTGAAAATGGGTGCAGATCCCACATCCATACTGCCCTGTTTATGCATTAGGCCTTGAAGACGACGATGAAGTAGCGCTGAAGTAGGACAACAGGAAGATGGCGCCATCGTGCTTCCTCCATGATAAAAAAAAAGTTGTTATATTTTCTGCACACCATGTTTCCTTCCTCTCCTGTAACACCCCGACGAATCTTTTCATAGAAGCACGTCCGGAGAGCTTCCCACTTTTCAATGTGTATAACGTGATAAATACCGCCATGCTGAAAAAAGGAAACTTCTTTCAGATATTTTTTTTATTCAAGTACCCTAACGGCCCATACGGGCATTACATAGGGCTGGTATATTAATATCACACGACACGCATTGTAAGAGGTAATGCATGGTGTTAGGATAAAATAAAGAACACAAGTTGAAAAACAGCAGAAAAAAACATAAAAGGACCACAACATCACATCCCAACCGTTGAAGGCGTCTATAGCCATCAAAGTGGTTGTTACAGAAAATGTAGTTCACCTGGTTACTTAATACAAGGAAAATGCTTGTTATGGGTACATACACCAGCAGATATTGCATGCAATGATGAAAAAAGTGCACAACGAGAAAAACATTCTATGCAGTGCAAAGAACTGGGTGCTAAACTACAACAAAACCATTTGGGCATGGAAAATCAAGATATGTCGAGAAAAAAAGAGCCAAATAAGAAAATTAGTACCAGAACGCTTTGACCTCTAGAACGAAAGAGCAAGATAAGCACACGTGTGTACGTTAAAATAATGTTTTAGTTTTGCTGGGAAATAATCATGACTTAGAGCAGATACGATTTTATTTGGTAACATATTCCAATGATGCATCCCGAGAAAGAGGGGCGAGTGACTCAAGAAGTTAATGCGCGCAAGAACGGACTGCACTCTTAAGGAATGATCAAGACGTGGGAAGAAACGATGGGCGGGCTTGATGTGGCATGCGCTGAAAGATTACCTGCAGTGATAAAGCTTGTTAAACTAGGAAGGAAGTCTTATTAGTCTTCCATGTTCTAACGAGGCAATATTTATAGATGTTTTATTATGTTGTGCTAGGCGTCGGTGAGAATTTTTCGTAATGAAGCGCGCTGCTTTGTTTTCGACTGACTCCACTTTGTTTATGAGGGACGACTGATGCGGGTTCAAAATAAAAGGCGCGTACTTGACTTATTCAATTTGAATTATAGGGTTTTACGGGCCAAAATCACTTTCTGAATATGAGGCACGCCATAGGGGAGGACTCCGGAAATTTTGACCACTTGGGGTCCTTTAACGTGCACCTAAATAAGTACACGGGTGTTTTCGCCTCCATCGAAATGCGGCCGCCACGGCCGGGATTCGATCCCGCGGCTTCGTGCCCAGCAGCCCAACACCATAGCCACTGAGCAACCATGGCGGGCGTAGGTGATTTCTGAAAGAACCAGAGCAAATAATTTAGTGTCAATAATTTAGTGGACTTGTTTGCCGAGTAAAGGCTACGCCTAATGTAGCCAAAGGTTTTACACGTGCTGCTACCGTTTCAGCGCTACAATCGCTTCGATATGTTCATTCCATGAAACGTGTGAAGATAAAGGATTCCCCAAATATTTTACTGTGTGTGCATGTGCAGTACTAATGTCGTTCCCCATGTAATCGGTAAGCATAGTGTTAGTAGCCCTAGTGAAAGTTAGAGCCCTAGTTTTTGAAACATTTATTGCCATTTGCCACCGTTTACACCGCTCGGTAATTTTCGCGAGGTCAGATTGCAAAGTGTCAGTGTCGGAAGGGTTAATCATTGGTGTATAAGTTACGCATTTATCTGCAAATTGTCATACTGTGGATTTAATATTATTGCTGCTGTTGACGTGTAGCAGGAATAAAATTGGTCCCGATACAGAGCCCGGCGGCCCCGCAGGTTTTGCTAGCCATCGCGGAGAAGAAATTAATTAGTTCAATTGGTTCAAATTCAATTGGTTGCCGCTTATTTAGGTTACTGATCCAATTCGTAGTGCGACTGTTTATAGTAAAATAGCACAGTTTCATTATTAAACGGTTATAAGCTACCTCGTCAACAGCCTTTGCGAACTCGATAAATGTGGCATCTATTTGGGGTGAGTTGGTAATAGCTTGCCACATATTAGAGAATAGCTCGAATAGCTGCGTCTCACATGAGCGACCCTGTTGGAACCCTTATTGGTTAATGAAGAGAAGATTTTGCTCTGTTTGGTATTTCATAATTGCTGATGATATAATGTGTTCTAGTAGTTTACATGAACTACTGGTCAGTGTGTAGTGTAGGTGTGTAGTTGGAGACAGGTGATGGGTCACCGGACACAAAGGCTAGAATAATTTATTTTTCGTTATTCAGGAACGCATCCTGATTCAATGGATAGTTGAAAACGACACATGAAAATGTGATATATCTATTTATTTATTCAACACTGCCAGCCGCCACTGGGTAGCCAAGGCAGGAGTGGAACAAGCATACATCGGTGTACAACGCGATGCAACAGAATGGTCACATGTTTAGTTCTTTTTAGTAGCTTTGAACAGGTTCCGTCTGGACGGAAAGCAGAGCTGTTAGAAAGACGATCGATAGCAGCTTCAGGGCCCTTTTGAGTAATGATGACTTCGCTCACGTTGAAGGTAACAGAGCTGAAGTCAATATTAGCGGGAACAGGAAGTTCACTTGTAAAAACAGATCAAAAGAAAGATTTAATGCAGTAGCGGCATCTGATGCTGGAGGGAACTCGTTGTCTTTCATTATAAAAATGAAGCCTGATGATGATGGCTTGGCGTTTATTACATTCCAGAAATATTTTGTGCTGTTTGCTAACATGCTAGAAATATCATGGTTGAAAAATTTGTGTTGAGCTACTTCATTTTCGGTTTTGCAGAACTTTGATTGTTCCCGATAGTTCTTCTAGGCATCACCAGATGTCGACAATTTAGCTTTTGAAAAGGAGCGGTTCTTTTAATAAATAAATCTCCTTATGTTAGAAGTGAACCATGCGCTTCCAGTAACAGTTACTTGTATTTTTGGAATGTGCTTTCCTTTAAGTGCAGTCAGCTTGTTACAAACAATCATCCAGTTATCATCGCTATCACGATCCCGCGTGGTACTGAAGAATTATACCCAAAAAGACGAGAGCTTGCTGCTGATAATTTCAGCATTTGCTCGCACATAATTATAATTCATATAGGAGGTTGTGACTAAGTACTGCACCAGGGTGGCCAATCCTGCTCTGGTGAGGGAGTGCCTTACCGGATCCGGTCAATGGGATCGGGCCGCACGCCAGACCTGTTTGTGCAATTTTATCCACACACGGATTTTTTTTTTATTCCGGTGGAAAATTGCGCGGCACCGGGATTTGAACAACGGTCTTGTTGCACGCAAGGCGGATGCTCTACCTCTATGCCACCGCTGCACCTGCAAGTATGGGAAAGGGCTTTGCCCTGCAGTGGGCGTAACCAGACTGATGATGATGATGATGACGATGATGATCATGAATCATAAATTGATTTATTTTCTTGCACGCTTGTTTTACGCTTTAGATCGTATCCACAAAGGAGGACGTTGTGCTCACTAATGCAATCTAAGACATACACATGCACGTTGATGGGTTCAGTGGTCCAAGATCCAAGAAATAATTCCCTCGTGTTGGCAAGGAAATTATTTGGTGTGATCCGTAGCGCGAAATGACGCCAAGAAAATCCTTACATTCAGATTTCCCTGGGCCACCTTCAGCTGTGCCTGGCCGCCAGTTATTTCCAGGGTAAGTAAAGTCACCCGCAAGAATCCTACGTAAGCCGGAAAATTGTGAAATACAATGGTTAACATTTTGTTCAGGCATGTAATGAAGGTGTCCTGTGAGTCTCGCGGGCGGTGACAAACCGGAACGGCACAAGTCACGCTGGAAAGCTGAAGCATGACCCACAAAATTTGAATACAGGTACCGGTGTCAAGTAGGAGCGCTTGGAATTTTTTCTTTACTGAAATTATAACACCATCGCCTGGCGTTTCTACCCTTTCTTTTCGAAACAAAACAAAATGTTTAGAAAACGATAATTCATTGCTGGCCACATCGCACTACAGACGTATCTATGTTCCTAGTATGATATGGTCATCAGCTGAAATTAGACGTCAATTGTCCTTCGGGGCAGTCTCGTGTGTAGGGATAGGAACAAATTCATTGCTTGAAGGATCAAGGGGGAAAATTGCGTTACCCGTTATAAGTTTACCAAACTGCAACTTATATTTGCATTCTGCTGGCGCGTCGCGCGCGCAATCACGAAGAATTTTCCTGATTATTTGTATTCGTGCTGAAAAATCTCCCTCGATCCAGACGTGAGAGGTTTCCAGTACTTTTAGTTTGAAAGTTATTTTCATGATATAGCTTCTGTCTTTGAAGCTCAGAAATTTAGCCGCAATGTGTGGAGTGCGATCCGGTCTACATTGATCGACTCTATGGGCTCGCTCTACTTCACCTCGTAAGAATACCCGGGATTATCATGACAAATTCAGAAATAATTTTTTCTGTATCGCTCCACTTTCACTAGCCGATTCAGGAATACCCTTGAATACGAGATTATTTCGCCTCATTTGATTATTCAAGTCATCCACTACGAGGCTTTCTTGTTGAGTCTGTTCCGCTCTATGCTCGTTAAGTGCACTTGAGATTCTTGACGAATATAGGCAACAGCCGTAACGCCTTTGCTTAGCTTGTAAACAGTCTCAAGTCGTTGCTCAATTTTGGAGAGTCGCCTGTTGACGTCTATCAAAGTAGTGTGGATGTCTTTAACTTTATTTGTCCCTTCTCTGTGAAATCGTTAGTTTCACACTGTTAGTTCCTTCCCTAATGTAACAAGTTGGTCAACCTTACCCGGACCCTGATAACCTCAACCTTTTATGTGTAAATGCTTGCTGAATGTGTGGTGTATGGTGTGATACCAACTTGTGTCATATTTGACTGGCCAATTCAGAGTGCTGGCAAGGTCGCGGAAGACAGCTTGAACCCTGTGTTAGCGAAGTAAGCTGCTAAAATAGGGATAATCATGCAGGCTTCAATGTCGCTACTGGAGACTTTACATGATCGCAAGACCACTTAGCTGCTTTCGCACGCAACCTATGGAGCACTCGTGGAAAATGATTAGCCGGATGTGCCTTAACCTCTAGGTGTTCCCATGGTCCGTCCTCGGTCATGTGAGGTGTTAATGCGCATTTCGCAATTTAAAGATGTCTAGAAGGACTTTGAGTGTTTCTGTGAGTTCAAAGCTAAACTCCCTTCGTTTAACATGCCTAATTATGGTCGTCTTTTTCCTTTAGTGCTATTTTTTAGCAACCAAAGCAGCGCTAGGTGTCCTTGTGAAGCAACGCCAAAGCGACATGTTAATGCGGATGATACGTCTTAGAAATAATATAACTGCTCCTAAGCTCAAGCAACTTATTGCTCAACAACAATGATGCTTTTTTTTTTGTTTCAAGCCTAAGAAGCGTAACTTTCTCTTTTTCTTTCTTCTTGTGGAAATCCGGATGGCCATGGGTTGATTGGGAGGGCAACGCAGTTCCTCAAGTCCTTTCCCGGTGTTGTTATCGTTGCGACACAGGCAGGCAGGGAAAGGCCTGGGACATCCGGAGTTTCTGCAAATAAAAAAGGCAGGATGCTTCCACCGGCGAGCATCAGCGAGAGACAGTGACCACCCCAGCTCTGAGCAACCGCATCGTGAGAAAAGGTAAGCACTGCCAAAACTTAGCGCCAAGACCGCTGTTAATTCTGGCATTTATTGTTGCGCCATTTTCTATACGGTAATCAGAAAAATCCACTGTACCAATATCTTGCTCCTTTATATTCCCTGCCAAATGTTCTTTGCTGTAGACATTATATTTGAGCTGATGGCCAAAGATCTTTACATGGTTTCAGTCAATAATTGTTTGTAGATTGATGTGAAATCCCTGGGTGCTGAATATTTAGCAATGGTAACCAGTGAATAAAGCTGAAGAAATATTGGCTTCATTTTGAGGAATCCTTCGGGCATAGAAGTTTTATTTCAACGTTCAGTAACCCTTTTATCTTCACGCGTCAACCATTGCTGTCGCAGTAGTCGACGCTCAACAGAAGCTTTGGCGTAAGCAGCATCACCCGCTGGAGAATACTTAAGGCGTTAGACTTCTGCCTTACGGTAGGTTAATATTGGTTTTCTGGGTGAAGTTCACAAGAATTGATCACACTGCTGAAATTAGGGACTTCGCTTTCAGCACGTCTGGAACCGATCACCAACTCCTGGAAAGCTGGGCTTCAAGCCTTACATTAATATCGATTGTCTGATACTTGGAATTTAAAAGACAGTGTGAATATTTAATTCTATAATAATGCCTGCAGTAATTAGAGTCTTTGTGCCTTCGTAGTAAAATCAATTGGAAGACACTCAGGTATTATTTCATCTTCTCTATTATAAAACAATTTCAAAAGCATACTATGAAACGCTCGCTTTGCGACACCCATACGTGACACGAGTAAACAAGCAAAGAAGGTGCACTTCATTGTGTGGGTGTTGCACGTGCAGTTGAAGTCCTATAGGTGTGATGATATATTGTGCATCGTCTACTGGGCTTCAAGCTTGTCCATCGGCTTTTCCAGAACAACTAAGTGGAGCACGGTTAGGCGCTGTCGTTCGAGACACTATGTTGGAGGCACTCTGTGAACATCTTTTTTAATAGACTGATAATTACGGAAGGTGGATATGTATGGGGCAGCAAAACATCCGAGTAGACATCAAGAACGATCTCTCACAAGGTAACTAAAAATAGAAGGAACGGGCACTTTCATGTATCCAAAAGGAGCTATTGTGTCGTGATGTTCGAATGTTTTGAGCCACATCACGCACACCTGCACACGTTGTACGGATGAACAGGTAAAAGCCAGTCAGCTTAGAAACACAAAGAAAAAGAAAAGGAAGAAAACAATTCATTAACGAGCACGTGTAGAGCGCGAAATTTACGTACAATTTTCAAGCAGTGCTATGTTATGTTCTTCTTTAGTTTAACGAGTAGCTTGGCTCTTGTTTCTCACCAAAACAATGTTGCGATATAATAGTGACACGAGTGATCATTTTAGTAAAGCAGTGATTTGGGCTTGTTGGTAAGACATCGTGAGGCTTATAGCGCGTTAAAAAGACAAGGACGAAGGTGAGACGTGACACACACAGGCGCTAACTTGCAACAATCTTTATTTCGAGCAAGGGACCCATACATATATACAACTTTTTCGCGTACATCATACATGCGCTGTTTACAAAATACCTTTACACACTATTGCGCAGGTACGATAACTCTTTGTGGGAAAGGGCAATGGATGGTTTGGACACACAGTTATCGCCAAGCCTATCAATCAATTCCGCTTCTATAATTTCGCGAGTTAACCTACCTCGGGCTTTTCCCACAATGGAGCAGTCTTTGTATGCTGGAGTACACGTGGAATGGTCGCCATCATCCACCCCGGCAACAGTGTAGCTGCAATGCCTGCAGTGGGCATCAAGAAACCCGCCCCGCTTTTCTGCTACATTGTACCGGTGTTCCTTTAAACGCTCGTTGAGGCACCTTCCGCTTTGCCCGACGTAGTTTTTCCCACACTTTAAAGGAAGGTTATAAACAACTTCTTCCACACATTCAACAAACGGTTCCTGGTGTTTCTTTTTGCACGTGCGCTTATCAGAGAGGCCTGGTCTGGTCAGTCTGCACAGGCATTGCAATTTTGTGGCAGCTGAAAACACAACCTTGACATTCGCACGTTGGCCTATTTTCTTTAAACAATGCGATAAGCCGTGGATATATGGGATGACAGCAACGCTCCTCTTATCTACACAAGGCACGCTAGCGGAATTATTTGATAGCTTCGACCTCAGCAGACCCTCAGCAACGCTAATAAGTACGTGTGTAGGGAAACCTGCCAATTGAAGACGGAGGATCTGATCCTTGATGCTTTCGGTCATCAGCACCGGGCATGACTTACACAATGCGTTTGACAAGCATGTCTTTGCTATTCCCCTCTTAACCAACTTAGAGTGCGCCGACTGATATGGGAGCAGTGGCTTGTTCGAGCGAGGCTCGTACTTCCAGCGTACGTGGTCAGTGAAAAATAAAAACTTAATGTCAAGAAATCGGGTGCTTCCGTCAATCGGCAGTTCATGCGTTATTTTTAGAGGAGATAAACCCTCGCGTATAAAAGAAAGTGCATTAGTAGTTAAAAAATCGAAACAGTTAGAGCTGCAGTCAAGTAGAACTAAAAAGTCATCGACGCATCTAAAAACTTTGAGAATCTTAAAATCTGGAAGCCGACCGCTTATGTTCTTGTCTAGTTCAGCTAAAAATATATCGCTAAGAATGGGAGCTATACACGATCCGATGCAAATTCCCTCCTTCTGTGTAAAAGGCTGCCCTTCCCACTGAATGAAAGTAGACTGAAGATAAAAGCTAAGGAGTCCTAAGAAATCGTCATTCGACATCCCGGTGGTGTTCGCGAAGGCAACGTTTCCAAAGGCGTCGATAGAACTCTGAACACTGGAGAGCAGACCTGAATGAGGTAAAGAATAAAACAGGTCTGTTATGTCTACAGAGAAGGCCTTAATATTCTTACGGGTTGACGACCTGAAATAATCGAGTACCACATCAGAGTTCCTTACAAGAAATGGGTCCTGAATTGGCAACATGTTTAGCATTTTTTGAAGATACAATGCTATACATTTTTGCCAGGTGCCGTTCTCAGACACAATGGCTCGAAAAGGTGCATCCATTTTGTGTGTCTTTACACTGAAGAACACATCAAGACAATCAAGCTTGCTCGCAGCTATCCCTTTTATAACACCATCTAAACGCAGGCGTTTACAAAGCTTCTTGGCTTTCGCTTTCACTTTTGACGCGCACAGATCCCTACATGGGATAAACACTTTCTTTACCGCATTTAAGGCTTTTTTGTTGAAGGCCTCATGAGACAACACTGCGAAACCGCCCTCCTTGTCTGCAGCTAGTACACACAACTTGTTGTCCTTTAAGACAGAGGCTACGCGTTTTACAGATACCTTTGGAACCTTTGGCTTGCTATGGATCAAGGCATCGACACCGTCCGACACACACCGCGCAGCGTCCTCTCCGGCGGTGCGCTGGGAAACCTGTCTGACGAGAGACAGGAGCTCTGGAGTGGTCCTCCGTTTTTCGAAGGCGAACTTTGGTCCTAGGGCGAGCACGCGTTGCACGTCCGGAGGAACACTTTCCCGTTGTAGGAAACGAACTTTCCCTTTTGGCGCAGGTAACTTGTCGGGGAGAAGCCGACGCAATTCCTTGAGTTGAATCTGCCACAAGGATTCCGTCGTTTGGTCGACCAGCCTTGAACACTCCCGGAGGTCCCTGGTTACCCTGGATGGATTCCCGGAGGCGCTTACTTGTGCAACCAGTAGTCTTCTGTGCAGACGAGCCAGGCGAAGCCATTCTGACCTCTGAATCTTGCAGATCCGAATGCCATGGTTAGCTGAAGGTAGAAAGCCTCCAAATAAAGCTCGAACGTCTTGCGGCAACATCTTGTTTCGAAGACAAAATGAAAGGGACCTAGATTTGCAAACAGCGCTGGCGATGAACAAATCTTGTGGCAGATTCAACTCAAGGAATTGCGTCGGCTTCTCCCCGACAAGTTACCTGCGCCAAAAGGGAAAGTTCATTTCCTACAACGGGAAAGTGTTCCTCCGGACGTGCAACGCGTGCTCGCCCTAGGACCAAAGTTCGCCTTCGAAAAACGGAGGACCGCTCCAGAGCTCCTGTCTCTCGTCAGACAGGTTTCCCAGCGCACCGCCGGAGAGGACGCTGCGCGGTGTGTGTCGGACGGTGTCGATGCCTTGATCCATAGCAAGCCAACGGTTCCAAAGGTATCTGTAAAACGCGTAGCCTCTGTCTTAAAGGACAACAAGTTGTGTGTACTAGCTGCAGACAAGGAGGGCGGTTTCGCAGTGTTGTCTCATGAGGCCTTCAACAAAAAAGCCTTAGATGCGGTAAAGAAAGTTTATATCCCATGTAGGGATCTGTGCGCGTCAAAAGTGAAAGCGAAAGCCAAGGAGCTTTGTAAACGCCTGCGTTTAGATGGTGTTATAAAAGGGATAGCTGCGAGCAAGCTTGATTGTCTTGATGTGTTCTTCAGTGTAAAGACACACAAAATGGATGCACCTTTTCGAGCCATTGTGTCTGAGAACGGCACCTGGCAAAAATGTATAGCATTGTATCTTCAAAAAATGCTAAACATGTTGCCAATTCAGGACCCATTTCTTGTAAGGAACTCTGATGTGGTACTCGATTATTTCAGGTCGTCAACCCGTAAGAATATTAAGGCCTTCTCTGTAGACATAACAGACCTGTTTTATTCTTTACCTCATTCAGGTCTGCTCTCCAGTGTTCAGAGTTCTATCGACGCCTTTGGAAACGTTGCCTTCGCGAACACCACCGGGATGTCGAATGACGATTTCTTAGGACTCCTTAGCTTTTATCTTCAGTCTAGTTTCATTCAGTGGGAAGGGCAGCCTTTTATACAGAAGGAGGGAATTTGCATCGGATCGTGTATAGCTCCCATTCTTAGCGATATATTTTTAGCTGTACTAGACAAGAACATAAGCGGTCGGCTTCCAGATTTTAAGATTCTCAAAGTTTTTAGATACGTCGATGACTTTTTAGTTCTACTTGACTGCAGCTCTAACTGTTTCGATTTTTTAACTACTAATGCACTTTCTTTTATACGCGAGGGTTTATCTCCTCTAAAAATAACGCATGAACTGCCGAATGACGGAAGCATCCGATTTCTTGACATTAAGTTTTTATTTTTCACTGACCACGTACGCTGAAAGTACGAGCCTCGCGCGAACAAGCCACTGCTCCCATATCAGTCGGCGCACTCTAAGTTGGTTAAGAGGGGAATAGCAAAGACGTGCTTGTCAAACGCATTGTGTAAGGCATTCCCCGTGGTGATGACCGAAAGCATCAAGGATCAGATCCTCCGTCTTCAATTGGCAGGTTTCCCTACACACGTACTTATTAGCGTTGCTGAGGGTCTGCTGAGGTCGAAGCTATCAAATTATTCCGCTAGCGTGCCTTGTGTAGATAAGAGGAGCGTTGCTGTCATCCCATATATCCACGGCTTATCGCATCGTTTAAAGAAAATAGGCCAACGTGCGAATGTCAAGGTTGTGTTTTCAGCTGCCACAAAATTGCAATGCCTGTGCAGACCGACCAGACCAGGCCTCTCTGATAAGCGCACGTGCAAAAAGAAACACCAGGAACCGTTTGTTGAATGTGTGGAACAGTTGTTTATAACCTTTCTTTAAAGTGTGGGAAAAACTACGTCGGGCAAAGCGGAAGGTGCCTCAACGAGCGTTTAAAGGAACACCGGTACAATGTAGCAGAAAAGCGGGGCGGGTTTCTTGATGCCCACTGCAGGCATTGCAGCTACACTGTTGCCGGGGTGGATGATGGCGACCATTCCACGTGTGCTCCAGCATACAAAGACTGCTCCATTGTGGGAAAAGCCCGAGGTAGGTTAACTCGCGAAATTATAGAAGCGGAATTGATTGATAGGCTTGGCGATAACTGTGTGTCCAAACCATCCATTGCCCTTTCCCACAAAGAGTTATCGTACCTGCGCAATAGTGTGTAAAGGTATTTTGTAAACAGCGCATGTATGATGTACGCGAAAAAGTTGTATATATGTATGGGTCCCTTGCTCGAAATAAAGATTGTTGCAAGTTAGCGCCTGTGTGTGTCACGTCTCACCTTCGTCCTTGTCTTTTTAACGCGCTATAAGCCTCACGATCATTTTAGTAAAATTCTCAAATGAAGCAACACAAAGCTGTAAACAGCCACTTTAATCTTTTCTTGAAACCAGCACACCCTCTGGCCTGCCCGTTTTCCGCTGTGCACCTTGGAAGTGTAGTAACAACAAATAGGCGCCGGTTAGTAACCTAAAGTTAGGTGTAGCACTATGAAACGCTATCTGTGAAGCACGAGAATGATCTGCAAAGGTGCCATAATTTTTCAGCTACTTATTACGTTATTATGGTCACTGAGAAAGTGTATCCGAATAAAATTTATTGCGAGCGATGTAGAGGCAAGGTATCTCGAAAAAGTGTTTATTTATATTTTACGAAAGCTTAAGTGACCCCACTGTATCGGACTTCTAAATAGAGACCAGCCAGTTCTGCAGTCGTTTCTTGACTAAAAGAGGATGGTCGAGCAAATACGAAGTCCAATTGCACGTACTACGAGAAACATTGTATTTGGCGTTTACAATGAACGTACTTACGTACATGTGATATCCTGTCAACCCGCACATGCGAACCACTAGGCATATTGGCACCGTAACAGTTTTCGGAATTGGTTTCTGCAGTTGTTCACATTTTGTTACCATCCCATTGCACCTCTCCAACTGAATTTATTGATTTAATGATGAGCAAAATTATTACCTTCGGCGGGCTTGCGCCATACCTTTTCTTTAGAGTATATTTTGCAGGCTAAATAAAGAATGTTAGCATTTATTCAGCTGACACATGGCCTCAGTAAAACAATTTTCAAAGCCTGCGTAGGCGGGCAATTGCGCCCTAAAAGGTCAAGTGTAGACGCTGGCGCCATGTGATGAGCTCCCCAATCATCCCAAGGCGAATTCGAGCAAAAGTAAACTACATAGAAAAACAAAGAAAACTACTCGACAAAAAGGACGTTCCCTACTTTTTACTATTGGACATAGATGTTAGCAATATTGCTAGGCGAGGTCCAAAAAAAGGTAATTACAGAAATAGGACCAGAAATTTACGAATCAATCAGTCATTTATTTTTTTTATTTGAAGAAACAGACTGGAGCGGCGGATGAAAGCTTCAGTTTGACAGCTGCATGAGCCCGCCACCACTGTTGAAAGGGTTCATGGCACCACAAACCCATAATTTCAGAATATATCCCCAAAATAAAAGTCACAAGAACCAAATTTAATAAAATATGGCCAATATGCATACGTTAGCGAATTACGTAGTCGCGGTAACAAAATTCAAGTGTAGCTTGGTGGAAGGGTCGGTAAAAAAAATTCACAAAATTATACTGATTCAAAAGACATGCAGTATTTTGTATGTAAACGCGTGCTTGGTACCTATAACGTTTCCCATCTCCTAGTCTCGTAGCTTTGCCCTTTTCTAAGCAAGCTATCCTGGACAAATTCTTTAAATTTCTTTTAATTTCAATTTTAAATTGCCCACCTAAATTATAGCACAAGTGCTAGTTTCTAGTGACATGAGCATTCATAAGAGAATGAACAGTTGAGGTCAAAAAAGGGATAAAAACATAATACCGAATGAACTATGATCTGCATTAGATGTTTTTTTTTTTGCACGTCGTTGTACTCCATCGTGGAATTATAAATAACCAATTTCACCTGCGTAGAAAGAAGTTGTTTCAGGCGACCAATTATTCTTCTTACCCAGGCATCCGCATAGTTTACATGGCTGTTTGAGGACATAATGGCAGAGAACACGCCTTTAGGCACTGCGTGGGACCGACGACTTCAATGCAATGACCATTCGAAACGATATCTGCATGTTGAGGGATTTCATTGTAATACGTGTCATAGCATGTACCTACGAGCTCGCGCGTGTTATTACCACTAATTAACATCCTTGTTTTGTTGGCATTAATATAAGCTTGCGCAACTTTTATTGCGCACTGCGTCATTCATATGTAAAATAAACAATACGCTATGTTATATACTCATGTGAGGAACTCTGCCAACTGCTTTATTAACGCGGGACCCTGATTTATTAAGTTCGACGGTTTGTTTCGAAAGGGATGGGTAAGGTTTTATTAATTGTGCAACCATGTGATGCGGTAATAACAGAGTTTTTCATTTCAAGTTCATGGTGAATTAAATCGAACAACTTAGCATATTTTATATGCAGCACGAATGTTATGGCTTTCTTTCAGACTTTGCGAGAATATGTTGTGTGTGTTGATAATACAAATTCTCCGGATTTATCTTTTGCGAAAGCGGAAATCAGACCCCGTGAGCAGATTACACATTTCCAGAAAGTTTGATAGCCTGACGTGCATCAAAGTACTATGAAAAATTGGACAAGAGAAATATTAGTCTAATATTTTTAAATTTAGTATGATTTACTTTTTAACATAATTACTGCTTTCTTTATCTGCATTTTGTGCGAAGGAACAGTAGGAGCCAAACAGGCATTGTATATTCTAGCGAAAGTAGGTCCTATAACACGAGCGACGTACTTCATCAGCGGCATCTCTATGCTATTTATGTCACTGCTGCTACTGTTATTCAAGCTTCTACTTATTCAGAAAACGTCACTTACTATGACAGGATGAAAGAACAGATTTCTCATTTTCTTGTTTCAGGCATTCGCACACATCGGATGAGGCTGTATAGATTGTCACATGTGTGAGAAATTGAAAGCGTGGACTAACACAGCGCCGCAGAGCTGCTCACCATTAGCATCCAATATTAACGTGTCACTTTGTGTGTTGTCGAGGTTCAGTAAAGTATTTAACCTTTGGCACCATATCTCACTTAGTCATATTTTATTATCTAAAAAAGGCGAACAGTACAGTCATTCCCTGTTCTAACCGAAGTAACTTATTTCTGAAGTATATGAAAAACGTTAAGTCTTCACGACTATGCGAGAAGCTTTAAACAGCAATACAAAAAGGCTCTTTTGTTTATCTCATTGCGTGGCTCTGGGGCTATTTACGGCTTATGAATTTTACCGCAAAGATAGCTGCCATACGATGTACTCCCAAGAAATGTTCAACCGCCGGCAGCAGGCTGACGCCCGCTACCGAGCCGAGAAATATTCAACTAAGCTGTTTCTATACTGTTACTGCAAGACCATTTAATCTTTCCAATACATTAAAATTAGAAGTCACGGACAAGTTTGAACGGCCCATGCGCATACCAATTATCATGAACCCAATACCCGACAACTGGTCCTTTGTGTTACGCTTCAGTTATAGCTTAACCGTACTTACATATTATCGTGAAAATGTCGCAGACTGACAGTAACAACATGGTAGCTCCTTCCGAGGCAGCCAACTCTACGGTTAGAATCGCTTGCATGAAATCCGTGTCTTTGTCCGTAGCGCCTATTCGGCACGTAGTTGCGGTGATATCAGGAGAAAATATTTTGGGTTAAAGGAACATTTCTGAGTAAATCCGCCCCGACGTACTCTTACAGGCAGCATAAGGAACACTCACGGACTTACAAGTAGCAACGTGAGGTTTCTTTATAAAGAATCACAGTGCGCAAATATAATCTGTAAGTTGAACTGAAAGGGTTACATGCAAAAAGCACATTGCAACTTAAAGCGCAGCATCGTGGGTCCTCGTGAAGTTTCTCTTTGACCACTTGAACTAAGACGTAGCGAAGCATATTATAGGCAAAGCATGAAGACAAAAGACAAAGAAGAATGGATGGACACAAAAAAGCGCTACCTTCCTGATAAACGTTACTTTAAAATGACACGAAAGTGTTGTCCACTTTTCTACTTTTGTGTCCTGTCTGCACGCCTCACGTCTTTTTTGCATAACGATCATATACAGTGAGAAAACAATATGCAAAAAAAAGGAGCTGGTAAGAGACGAACAAAAACATATGTCCACCTCCACCCTACGGCACGGCGCATGCAGAGTTGAGACACGGGAATGCTAGTCTTTTTTTCTAAGGAGGCCGATGGACCTCACGCTGATTGCGCACATTGAATTTTAAGCGTACTTATAATAGTGAAATACCAACTACGCACTCTCATGTCTCATAAAACAGCTTCTTCGCTTCTTCGTTTTCCCTTTTTCGCTTTTTTAAAAATCTACCGACCAACCTGTTTACCACGCTATCGTTCAGCGAGCTTTGCTTGCGCCATTGACCAATTCCTGGCAACTCTATATTGGAGCATTATGCAATAGGTACGCCATGTGTTGTAGTCACATCCTCTTAAAGGTAAAAGAAATATCGCAAACCGGGCGGTATATAAGTGGTGGGTCACACTAGAAATCTTGACGACGATAAATAAGGCTGTCATTGCGTCTACGCTACCTGAGTTCAAAATGAAGTTTCCGATTCGTTAATGCGAAAAAAAAACTTGTAGGAAGCCCACAATTTTGGCTTCGGGCTGTCGTTGCGGGGCTTGCAATAGAAACCTGCTCTTCGTATATATATTTCCAATAGAAGTAAGTATTGCCTCTTGCGCGTTGCCAATACATTGTCAGGATTCTCATAGCTGCGTCGGCTCATGGTATTCCTTGTTAAAATATACTACAGCTGTCTTGTTCGGTTTTCCCTTACTTTGGTACAACCTGACGATAGTATCGGCTGCCGAAAGCAAAATTAAAAAGCTACTACAAGGGAAACGGCATGAAATCTGTACTTACGCGAAGCTATTCAATCTCGAAAGGAGTTGAAGGATGTTTCTCTTTGCGTTTGTGTGCGTTCCCATGTGGCGCCCTTGGTGCATAATCGTTTTCCGGGTTCTGCGCCCTAGCTTAGGCGGCTCAGTGAGCAATACAGTCATGGATATTGGCGGCTAGCCTTGGAGTCATGCGTGATACCCTGTACCATGTGTCGCATTTATATAAGCTCAGTCTACGCGTTGCATTTGAGAGTTATGATATCCTAGGTAAGCACAACTTTTTGGCGCTACTTCTGCCAGGTTATGCAAGTTGCTCGTGTCATTATTAAGATATATAAGCACGAATAGGGCATATTGCATATTACGAGCTCACAAGAAGTTATGTGGTTATGCGATGCCGTTAGCAGATGTGAACTAAGTGTGTAGTGATATTGCACTGTAGCCACAAGGATGGCACGCCATCAGGTATACCCATAACTACTGTACAGTCCATGTTAAGGTCCCCGGGCGGTTAAAAAAAGCGCTAAATCACATGAAAACGAAATACCCATGTTTTCTGTGCACTACAGATCAATTTGTGAAAAAATGTTGTCCTTGTAATTTCCTTCGGAGCTGGTCGGTGTCCCCGTATAATGCAGGGGTGTCATTTTTAATGTATCATTGAGCTCTGGTTAATGTATTGCTAATATAGAAGCGCTCTTTAGGGTAACCGGCTATATAAAATAACTTTGTGCACATAGGTGTTCCCTCTTCATGCTGATCTAAAAGAGCAGTGAAGTTTTCATTTTGTTATCTCTGTTGACAACCAAAACTTGCAAAATTTGCAAATATTTGTACCCTTCGTGCAATTTCAGCCCATTCTTGCCACTAAAACCAATGAATTTTTTCTTCAGCTTGCTCCACACTATTGTTGAGGAACTCTACGAGTTTCTAGCAGTACAATAATTTCAAAGTCGATTATGCATTCGATATCACTTCGACGTGGCCTGGATCTCGATATGTTTTAACTACGTGGCCGTTCCAAAAGCAATGTTACAATTGTACCTGCGTTCTTTGCAATGGCAACATCAATTGCCATATACATGACCAGTCAATTAGAGGTCAGATCCGTTTGTGAGTCGCTAAACGCGTTGTTATTCAATTCTTAGTTATATCTTTTTACGTAATGCACGGCTGAGAATTTTCCTATGCCGGAATACACCGTGGCACGGGGACAGAGTACAAGAAACTTGGGAAGTTTCAGTCATTGAAAAGTGTATTTCGGCCCGATGCAAGTATTGTGACTGTTTGTGGGAATTGTGTCCGGGCCCGAGCGTGATCTCTAGAATATTAAAGATGGAGCAGAGGCCCCCCCTTCCTACACCAAGACCTAAAATGTCAGTACCACAGTTCTGTCACCGACATCATTTGAAGTTTATTTTCACTTGACCTTTTCACATAAAATGTTGTTGTGGCTAATACCTCACTGCATCGTTATTGGTGAGGACGTGCGCGGCCTTTCATTCGCATTTATTTCTGTAAACGGCATTATATATATATATATCTATACAGTGAAAGCTCGTTAATTCGAACTTCAATAATTCGAATTTATGAATAATTCGAACTGTACGGTTTGGTCTGGCCAAGCTCCACAGAAGTCTATGTATAAAGAAGTCCGTTAATTCGAACACGAGAAGGTTCCCTCACGGATAATTCGAACTACACTCGCCTGGCATACGGCCGTAGAAACGCGCCTACTGCCTACACACAAGGCTGTATTGCCTCCTAAACGGAGAGAACGGCGAGAGAAGGCAAAATCGGAAAAAAATCTAACCGACGCGGGGTCAGCCAGAAGGCAGCGGCGGCTGCCGCCTCTCCGTTCTACGTAACCTCCGAGACATCTTGCCCGCTGCGAATCTCGGAGGCTTCGCAAATCTTGTACAGTTGCTAATGCAGTGCGGAAATGGCACGGCAAGCGACAAAACACAGCGAATCAAGTACGTCGCAGCTGCGCTTGCAATCAAGAACCAACGAATCAGGGCCTTCGCCACCTTCACATGTTCAGCGTCTTTGTCTCGGCAGTCTTCATCGGTTGTGCACCTCTGTTTTCAGCTTAGGAGGTATCGGCTGTCGCGATTCATTGTGATGGTGTTAAGCCTCGGCTAACGTTCGTTTCATTGGACATCGGTGGTGTGGCACAGTCGGACCCAGAGCTTCGACTCGAAGATGGCGTGTGCCCGCGGCACACGCCATTACTTTTTGACTCGCCAAATTTCTGACATGCCCTACTGCTTCCAAATCGCAGTGTACTATTGCTCTCCTTCACTTTCGTTAGTTCGAACTTTCGTTAATTCGAACTGAAGCGGCTTCCCCTTGCGGTTCGAATTAACGAGCTTTTATATATATATATATATATATATATATATATATATATATATATATATATATATATATATATATGTGTGTGTGTGTGTGTGTGTGTGTGTGTGTGTGTGTGTGTGTGTGTGTGTGTGTGTGTGCATGGAGTTCTGAACCCTGGTCTGGTCCATTGGAACTCACACGTTACAGTTTAGTTACAATTTCCGTTTGTAAATCCCGGACCTGCAAGCCCACGAATGGAAGAGTCATTGCTTAAGCAGAGTTCCTTTTTCCTCCTATTTTCGCAGCCCCATCATGATCAGTACAAAGGTCCTCCTGGTCGGCCTCCTCGTCCTGGCTCTTGTCTTCACCATCGCCGTGGCTCAACGTGGAGGTTTCGGCCGCGGATTCGGCGGTGGCGGACGTGGATTCGGCGGTGGACGTGGTTTTGGCGGTGGACGCGGATTTGGAGGAGGACGTGGATTTGGAGGAGGTCATGGTGGATATAGAGGATAAATGCTGCATTCCACATGACATCTCCCGATGAGGGGCCGATGTAAGCTGCAGTCCGGCGGGTTTGTTACAGGCTAGAAGGCTGCAATACCCCGGAATGCATTCTTTTCGAAAAAAATATCCATCTGCAAGGCCTTACAGAAAATAAACTCTGCCTTCTTCGACTGGTGTGAAGCTTGCAGTTCTTTCTTGTCTAAGAACGTTTTCAGTTCTTGATCACGGGGCAGAAGGTGCTTCTATTTTAGAAATACACTCCTAGTGCATTCGAACCAAAAATTCACAACATATTTAACCACATCTTTACCATGCGCGTTCTCTGCCCAGAAGAAAAAAAAAAGATTCGCGTGTCAATTTACTACTTGTTCATTACGCCGCCGTAAACACAATGCGTCAATCATCGCCTTGTTATTTAATGAATCCTGAATATTTAAGAAAAGCGTGGCGAAAATTTTATGTTTCTGTCATCCAGAATGCGCCTGAAATGAATGCTTGAACGTCCGCTGTAGGAGAGATATTGTACATGTTATCAAAGCTATGCAGAGTGCAATTATGATTGCGCTGTAACTACAGTTGCTGCCCAAAACATCGTGATCACTACGTGCTCCGGCTCCGGGATATGTTTGTCGCGGCTGACATACACATGAGTATGGGCTTCAGGATTAGCTTATATTTTTCAGAGGGAGCCGTCGCAGATGGCGAGCTTTGAACACCACGCATTCGCTGTCGAATGACTCTCTGCGCACGCTGAAAATAAATTTTTACTGACGCAGTTCCGAGGTATAAGCATAGAATAGGTGAAATAGCTTTGATCGACAAATGCAAATTTGCTGATATTTTGAGTTCGGAAGAGAAAGGTAAAAGCTGTGAATCCTATGACATTTTATTTTGATTTTCATTATGATGCAAGACTTGAAAGTCACTTCAGCATACGCTAAAGAGGATGAAGGCTAAAGCCTCAACGCTCACGTGACGATAATTAAATTATTTGACATTCTCACTCGAATGCGTTATTACTTCAAATCATTGGCTTTCTCCCATCTTAAGTCGTGGGTTCCCGTACCTTATTTAACTCTACCCTAAATTACTGTGCCTTATTTAACTTTGCCATAATGAACTCCAGAGGTGATATGTTCAAATCCTACCAATGGCTGAAGGTTCAGATCCAACCAAAGGTCGTGGCTTCGACTATCAATGGTGCAAAAATTAACTTTGGTGCCATTGAATTTTGGTGCCTCTGAACTTTGTTCGCGTTATTAGGCACCACCAAAGTTCGAGGGTTCGACTCCCAGTAGAGGTCGTCGGTTCGAGCACCTGAATTAGCTTTGCCCTAATTACCAGCAAAAGTCGTAGGTTCGACTCTTACCATGTGTCATGAATTCGACCAGCAATGGTGGCACCATCAATTACGGTGTCATTGAACTTCAGTGCCATAACGCCGGACGGTCAGTCTTTCGATAACGCCGGACAAAGGATTTTTTGGCCCATGAGCCACTTAAGCCTTTCGCCTTAATGATCAAAATCGCCGATTCGGTTCGCAGCCACTATGACCACATATTGATTATTGTCAAGTACAAAAATCGCTCTTGTGCAGAGTTATCTATCTACACGAAAGTGCCTGTGTTATTTCCGTTCAACGGGAGGCATCTCCAGTAAGGCGTGTTGTTTTGAGACATATGCCTCACCGACTGATGAATTACTTAGGGCAACTGAGAACAGTTATGCGCGAACAGTGGCTCACTCCGTTGCCAGATGATGGCGGAACGGTGTGCCAAGGTGTGGTGGTGGAAGCTCGAACATCGCTCTCACGCTGGGTATTTCATGTAAATCCTTTCTAACAACTTCTTCGGTCATGGAACACGGAAACACAAGAGACTAATACAATAAAACATCAGGAGAAACACGTACTCATCAAAGTACCGGTAATGGTAAATGCTTTATCTCTTCAGGAAATTACTCTCACGCAGCAGCTACCGCTATGTTCGAGGGGACCGCAAGTACCACCGTCCTGTCGAATCCATTGAACCGCTTAATTTCCCAGCACTGAACAGTCTTTCATAAGCTCCAAAGCTGCGCAATATAGAAGGGGTTGGCACCGGCAGATGACATGAGCTCGCATCCCGGTGGCGATAGCAACAAAGTTTCGTTTCTTCCCCTTCATATATGGGTAAGGGCGTAACTGAGGATGAGGGCACGACGACGGATTGATAACAGTGGCAATGGCACTGGTGACGAAAAGTAGCCAAAACACGGTGAACCTAACTTGTACCTGAGTTAGGAAGGAAAACAGGAAAACAGTTCACTGTTGTTAACAATTTCTCTTCCCCGCCTTCTTCTGTGAGCTCTGGTGTGCCACAAGGCAGCGCCCTTAGCCCCTTACTCTTCTTAATCTACACTAAAGACTTACCCACACAGATTACTTCCTGCATGCGCCTTTTTGCCGATGACTGCATAATCTACCGTCCAATTCCCACGACTGACAATCACTTGAAACCTTAAGCAGATCTTAACCTTATCGCTAACTGGTGTAACAAATAGCTCATGGCACTACATTTTACTAAGTGCGAGGTGATGTGCTTCAGCCGAAAATGTGTAAATTCTAAATATTCGTATCACCTTAATAACACTATGCTTTCCCACACTTCATCATATAAGTACCTCGGAGTTCTTACAGAAAATCTTTCATGGGCCCCACACATCACTTCTACATACGCCAAAGCATCACGTTCTCTTGGCTATCTACGACACAACTTGCGAAATGCCCCACCAAACATTCGAAAACTCGCTTTCCAAACATTCATTTTGCCACAGTTAGAATAAGCCTCCCCAATTTCGTTCCCTCATCAAAATTACCTAATAAATATGACGGAAATGATACACAACAGAGCAGCCCGGTTCATATCCCGTAACTACAATATAAACTCAAGCATTCCACAAATTAAACTAGACCTACTGTTGCCGCCATTAGATATCCGGCGCAACATCGCTCTTCTCTGCTTATTCCACAAATATATTTACACTAATAAACGAACCCGGTTACAACTACAAATACCCTACTCTTTTTCGCGCATATTACATATTAAGTTCAGTTTCATTCGCATATACGGTAAAACAAATGGATTTTTTTTTTCATGTGCGCTACCACGTGCCATTCGTCTCTGGAATGACCGCCCTGATAACACAGCCTCCATATCTAATGCCGACATGTTCCGCTCTCAGTTACTCATGCTTTTCCCATTTAATACCGTTCACGAGTGACCAATCTAGTGTATGTTATCATGCATTTTTTCCCATGTTGTATATCATTTTCATAAACGGTATTCCTTTGCTCTGTTAACAGTAAGAAGTGTTCGTGTTCCTTCAGATATTGCTTTGTATTTCTAGTGCCTTCAATATTGTGTAATACGGTAATCTTTTTCTAGCACTGATCCTGTTGGAAATTTGTACTATTTAAACCTTTACTGTTTAATATGCCCCCCTTACTTTATGCCCTGCCATAGGGCCTCTATGGTTCTTTTGAATAAAAAAAAGAATAAACAGAGCCAATTAAGACGACCACGAGAGGGAGAACGACACAGGGCACGCGCCATTCTGTGCCAATGGCGTGTTGGCGCTTGTCCTGTGTCATTCTCTCTCTCGTGGTCATCTTAGTTGGCGCTGCTTCTTCCTCATTCATGTATGCACCATCTAGCCCAAATGAATGCTGTTCTGAACTAACTTTTATCTTGCTGCAGTAATACGTTTGCCAGGTGTCGTCTAATGGGACCAGTCTCTGCATCGCTGAAATTCGCTCTAACCTGGAGTCTGCCATGAGGATAAAAGGTCCAATGTCTGAAGTTCTGTGATTCTGCGTGTGCAGCGAATGCCTGTCTTGTACTTCCCACACTCACTGAGACCAAGACGGTGAACTTCATGCACACGCACATCGGGCTGCGTGACGGGTAGGCATGAAACACTCGCGGCCTCGACGATCACGAAATTTTCAGCAGGTAACATTTCAATAAGGCACAACAAAGAGGGATATTCTTAGAACGACAGAAAGCACGCCTCACTTCTATTTTGCATACTGAAGGGATATTCTGTAAGTAGATTCGCCGTGGGGTAGTGTTAACAAAAGAACAACAACTACTGAATAGATTTTGTCGTCGAAACTGGCGTTTTCGTACTGCCCAATTATGTGGAAATCTTTTCGGCTCCGTCTGCAACTACGAATTCATCGGTAATTTTCCGGAACAACTGGGACATAGTGTGAATATTTTTTTAAATTTCTTTTAGGCTGATTTCCAACAATGTTTTGTGCTCGTTTAAATTCGAACTATTGAGATCGCGCTGTACTTATGGAAGTGAATTTTACAACTCGCCAACCTGATGCCTATGTGAGTGGTGCACAATACATTCCACAGCTCGTTTTCCAGTGTCCAGATGAACTAGTGCTTCATGATTACATGTATACATGTGGCCATTCTGCCACATGGCAGCCCGTGAGAATAAAATAAAGACATTGGAAGCTATTTATTAAGAGTGCGCGTGTGGCCAGATATGGCAGCACAATGTCACGCAGTTACGAGCTGACCATCCTGCTACGCACGAACGTCATGTTGGCGCCACCATGATTGGTGCTGTTTAATCGCCATACGTATTAGTCTAGTTTAGTTGTCACTGGTTCTAATTGTCAAAATCAACGATGTCGTTGGTGCCCGGACACAAGCCTCAATTACAACGCAGGCGGTACTGCTTCTCATTGCATAGTAATTAAATCCAATGGAATAAAGCTTCATGCGTTGCCGGTGCAGCGGCTCGTTCTGAAACGCCTCCTCAGGTATTACAGAGTGTCACTACGGCGATTTGATGGATTTGCTTGAGAATGGGTTATAAGCAATAAAATGAGATTCCCTCACACAAGGCATTAGAAGTCACTCTTGCAATTGCGAGCAGCTTCCAGGGCATATTTCAGCCGACAAAACGCGGCAGTCTTGAACAACATGCACAAATAAACAACATATGAAGATGCACATCTAAGCTTCCGTTCGCTTACGAGAATCGTAATATATAGTACATAATTCAACCGTACCTTCTTTCTTTCCTTTACTAGCTACCTTTCAGGCGTCGTTGAAGGCCGTAGGTGTGGTGCCGCCTATTCCTCTTGGAGGATAATTGTGCAAGAAACGTTGCACATTCTGCAAGCTGCGAAAAAGAAAAATGCAGTGGCATTCGCTTCAATATTTCCAAAATACAAAAGTCCTTGAACAGGCTCGCAAAAGACTCCCCAGACGTGCCGGTGGCCAACAACTTAAGCAAGGTGTCTCACATACACAGATGTTTTTAAAGCGCACATGGATTACTAAGTGCAACTCTCGCTTAAGTATTCATTGTCGGCGTCAGCAATGCAAAGCCGGAAAGGGTACGTGAAAGGAAAAGTAAAGGCCTACAGTAAGCGAAGGTCGGGACGCAGCTAACAAGCTTTATTTATCCAGTGTGTTTTTCGAGATTTTACAGAATTTTCATATATCGCCTGTGGTAGACAGCATTGCTCTAGTCGTTGAGCTGGATTAGTCAAGGATCCGGTAATGACTTGTACGATAAATTAAAAAAAATATTCGAGTAATTAAAACGATATTACTGGTTATGTTTTTAAGCGAGCACTTTAGGACACACGTGCCTAAGAACTATAGCAGGTGAGTTCAAACTCGGATCTACTTGTAACGAATTCTAATGATCACATCAGCATCGAGATATTCATTCCCAAAGTGTGTGACGAAATACCTTTACACCTTTAGTATGGAAACGGTGCATTTTCACTGCATGCTTGACAGTGTGTATCTGAAAACTGGTTCCATCTTTATCATTCGTTGCATGTGGATATGCCTCGCACACTGACAGGCTGCAATTAGTTGATCGCAATATGTGCCGGAAAAAGTTAGTAACACTGTTAATTAGAGAAAGTTTGTGCTCATTAGTCATATTTACATTAAAATTTAACGTGCGGGTAACCTTCAGGGATCCAACTCAAGGGTTCTAAGTGCGATATCTGCCAAAAGCAATATAAAAAATTTGGTATAGTTAACAAATCAAACCTGTCGCATATAGTATCAGATGGGCTACATTAGGCGAGCACAAGAGACGTGTAGTGTTTCCACTATCCATGGCGATTGGTTGGAAGCCGAGCTGTAATTTGACACACGCAGCATATGGTTTGTCGTTTAGTTCTCAGTGTCGTCCTATGTATCGGTCGAGATTGATTTGTATCCGAACCGTTTATAACATTCGCCCTAGCAGCCACAGTGTCTGACGCGCTTCATTATTCTCCACTTAAATTGATATAATCAAATAAATCGCGATAATTGTCCAGCTGTACGATTGCACGACTCTACATTAAGGTATTCAGAAAATTCTCTTAATGCTTGCCTGAAATTCTATGCGGAGTAAAAAATTATTTTGTTGATCAGTTCAACTAAAGGACAGTTACTACGAGGGCAAATGCGAAAGTATTTGCCCATCTCTCTTATTAGCCAAAATAAGGTGCACACAGGTAGTTACAAATATACGCACTATTCTACGTAACTTTATTTATTTATTTATTTATTTATCATACCCTCAAGGTACGATTGTACATTGCCGAGGGGAGGGGCAAAGTAAGTAAATACAGATGCAAATCACAAAATAAGGAAGGAAGGGAAACAACATGGCAAAAAACATCGTATACAAAATAATATTGGTAAATAGAAACTTGTGAGCGTGGCAAAAATACATGGCGTAACAAAATAAAGAAAGGAAAGAACATACGATATAAAAATACAAGCCAAAATGTAAAACAATGACATAAAAGCAGTTATTATACAGAACAAGCAAACGCAACAATAATATATAACATGAAGCTTTGAAGTATGCTTTTAAAGTTATTGGTGCCAATAATGCTTGTAAGTAATGTGGGTAAGTTATTCCAATCTTTGCTCGTTTGGGGAAGAAATCAATATGAAAAGCCGACGGTGTTGCAGTGCGGAATGTTTACCTTTTGGCGGTGGTCTATGCGAGATGAAATGTATGGTGGGGGTTGGACAAAGATAGAACGTAAATATGTGTTATGGTAGTAGATTTTATGGAAAAGACATATGCGAGATAGTTTTCTACGGGTTGATAACAGCGGGAGGTGAAGGAGAGCTTTCATGTTAGTGACACTCGCAGTTCTTTCGTAGTTGGTGAGAATGAAACGGGCTGATCGATTCTGTATTGCCTCTAGAGACTGTATGAGGGTGTCATGACCGGGGTCCCATACTGATGACGCGTACTCTAGTTGTGGGCGAATGTAATTTGTGTACAATAAGAGTTTTAGTGATGATGGTGCTTGAGAAAATTTTCGACGAAAGTATCCCAGTGTGCGAGTGGCCTTAGATGTTATGTGATCAATGCGAGTTTTCCAGGATAAATTGCTGGCAATGTGAACCCCCAAGTATCGATATGACGTTACACATTCTAGTGGGATGTTATTTAGCGTATAGGTGGGGCAGATGACGTTAGTACGAGAAATCCTCATTGTGTTACACTTTCTGATGTTTAATTCCATGCGCCACGTACGACACCACTCATTTATGTTATTGAGATCCTCCTGAATTAGTAGAATATCTGAAGAATTAGTTATTTTACGATACAAGACGCAGTCATCCGCAAAAAGACAAATGTTCGAGGAAACGTGAGTGGGCAAGTCATTAATATAAATTAGGAATAACAAAGGACCGAGCACAGACCCTTGCGGGACGCCGGAGTCAACTGGGGCTAAAGGTGAGTTAGCGTCATTAGTGGTTACAAATTGAACACGTGATGTCAGAAACGCGCGAATCCAATTAATTACGGAGAGGTCTATATTTAGAAGGCCTAATTTATGAAGAAGCAATGCATGGTTCACTTTGTCAAATGCTTCAGAGAAGTCGAGAAATATACAATCTGTTAAAAAACCAGAATCTAAATTAGCATGTAGGGCATTAGTGAAGAGAATAAGCTGAGTGTCACAAGAGAAGTTTTTACGGAATTCATGCTGCATAACTGTGATGAAGTTGTTATTTTCAAGAAAATTAACCAGATGCGTGTATATTATATGCTCCATAACTTTGCATGGTACAGATGTAAGTGAAATAGGTCTATAGTTGTGTGGATCATGGGTTTTTCCGGTTTTGTGAATGGGGATTACTTTGCCAATTTTCCAATCATAGGGTAAGGTGGCAGAGTTGTAAGATTGTGAGTAAATGCATTCTAGTAGGATTGAACAGTATTCCGCTGTGTTTTGTAAGAATGTAGTGTTAATTTCATCTACCCCACATTATGCTTTAGGTTTTAAGTTTTGTACTATGTATTTGCTACCAGTTGCGTCGAAAATGATGGGATCCATGAAATGGTAGTTAGTTGATTTTATCTCGGGCATCGGATCAGGAGTCTGAGGTGATGAGAATGACTGAGTGAAGGTATTGTTAAGCACAGTAGAACACAATAGGTCAGGTACTGGGTCCCCAGAAGTTGTTAGCAATGATATTCCAGTTTCATGGTTGTTTCCTCGTATGGCTTCCCAGAAACGTTTTGGATTAGTCTTCAATAAATTTGGAAGTGTACAATTAAGGAATGAAAATTTGGCTGACCTTAGGGCTTTATTATATGAAATTGCTGCGTGTTTATATGCTAGCCAATGTGTCTGTTTTGAGGAATGTTTCGCTGTACGGAATAAACGTTTTTTCCTGTTCGATAACCGATTAAGATATGTGCTGTACCATGGTGCTTTATTGTTAGCATAGACGGATCGAAGGCGTACGTGTTTGGTGATAAGCTCACTTATTTTATGTTTGAAGATAGACCAGTTAGTTTCTACAGAGCGTTGCAGATAAAGTGGGAGGAATGTGTCTAGAAATATGCATAGTTCTCTGTTGATGGCTTGATAGTTAGCTTTTTTATAATCTCGGAACTTTTTCCGCTGTCGGTATGTTTTTTGTTGTGTTGTTGTAAGTGTAAAATGCAAGATGTCATGATCGCTCAGTCCGGGCATGTGTGTCACCGCAGAAAAGTTATCGGGCGATGACGTTAGAATGAGGTCCAGGAGTGAAGATGTGTTTTGTGCTACACGTGTTGGAAGTCTGACGATCTGCGATAAGCCGAAGTCAGAGCAAATGGAAATGAACCGATTGGCATCGGCCGACGAAGGATTAGAAAAGGGATTGACATGTGACCAGACAATGTTAGGAAAATTAAAATCGCCTAAGAGTATGATTTCAGTTCCGGGGAAACGCATGGTAATCTTATTTAAACAATCATATAAGTCATCGCAAAAGGATGAGTCGCTTGATGGGGATCGGTAGCACACACCTAGTATTATTTTTTTAAAACTAATAGTTATACAGCACCAAATTAGCTATAAATTGGTATCAATGGTCACAAAAAAACAATTAATACATTCTTTAACGGCGAGCAGAACGCCACCACCAATTCTACCAGTTCGGTCACTTCGGTAAACAACGTATTGGTTCTCGCACTCAAACAGTTCGGGGTTTGTTATTTTACTATTTAACCATGTTTCTGTGAGTACAATGATGTCAGCATTACAGTCGTTAATAACAGCACATAATTCGTCTTTCTTAGGAAAAAAAGTACGAATGTTAGTAAAAAGGACTGAACACCCGCAATCTTTTAAGGCACCTCCCCTCGGATGGCCCTAACTTGGCTGTAACTTACGGCCAGAACGAAGAGTAGTAGCAGGTGTATGCGTTCTGCGCATTTCATAAATACTTTCACTGGCTTCGTCATATGCGTAGCATTTCCCATCCAACATCAGTTTTTTATATCTTAGTTTGAAAAGCGTGTTTTTCAATTTGCCATATTCTATTAATTTTTTCCTTATGTTACGAGTGGCTGGGCAGAAATCTTCACTCATTGCTGTGTCTGTGTTCTTTAACAAACCTCGATTTGAAGAGACTAGCTCCTTGGTTTTATAGGTTTCAAATTTAGTTATTAATGGTCGAGTTTTCGCTGAATCAAAACGACCAATTCTGTGCGTCCGGCATATGTCAGAACCCGTTATGTTAACCTTCAATGTATTAGTCAGCAGGTTTAGTATCTTATTTTCCGATTCTGATGAAGTTTTGTCTGAGGTGTCCGGGATACCATAAAAGATCAGATTATTTCTGCGAGATCTTCTGCGTCATCAAGACGTGAGTGAAACGCACTCGTGTCTTTTTTGAGGCGCTCTACCGTGGCATGCAATTCTTTCATATCTTTTTGGCACTGCTCGAAAATAGAAGTTTTGGTTTCGACTTTCGCTAGTCTGTCCTTTATTTCGGACATCGCTTCTGAAACAGACTGCTGCTGTTGCTTTACTTCAGCTACTGTTTCCAATATTGTTTTTTGCGCTGATTCAATTCTCTTTGTGCGCTCATTCAAGTCCTTCATCGTTTTCAGGACTTCTGCAAGATTATCGTGGCCAGGGTTGCTTTCAACATCCCCACATTATCCCCACATCCCCACAACATCCCCACAACATCCACACTATTTCTCCACATAGTCCCCACACCGGTTCAGACCTTTATCCCGTCGCTGCACTAAATTTTTGCATAATTCGTCCGGATGGCCGTGGAACCACCGTCGGACTGTTGTCTTAGCTTCATCGTTGCACGTGAGTCGCCCTCCTGCCAGGAACTCCTTCAGCGGACTTAAAACGCGGAAATCAATAGGGGGCAATATCCAGATGGCATAGTGGGTGGTCCAGCCTCTCCCGGTGAAATGACCGGAGCTGGTTGGCTCTTCTGATTGGTACACGTGACCTCGCATTGTCGTGGAGGATAACGTCGCTTTCCGCATCAAGAATCCTTCGGTGTTTGTGTTTGATGGCAGCCACCAGACAGGACACTGTGCAACAACAACTGTTGGCTGAATTTCCCGGTTGATTTCAATAGGCGTTCATCCCTTGCTCCATAGAAAACGAATCACACTTTGTTGCTCGTACGCTGTGAAGATGTGAAGCACGGCCACCATCTTGAACCACGGACAGCAGTGCCGCGCCGGGGAGCTACCGGCAGATAAGGCAAACCGGCTCAAGAAAGACCCACTGCTGGGAATGGATATGTTGAGTTTGAAATTACGGCCGTTATTTGACTAAAAAAGACATAGGGGCAAAGACTTTCTGGTTCGCCCTCGTAAAAGGAGAGTAATGCGTGGCGCTTCTGCGCTAGGGAATGCTGTGCGTCCTGCAGAAAAACTTCAACCCGCGCCTAATGTTGAGGAGACGTTGCTTCAAGTCTTTAGTAGATGCTGCCATATGACCTGTTACAAGGTGCTTACAAAGCTAATATTTTGTTTCCAGTCACGCCGGGCACAGAAGTGTATCATCAAGCTAAAGAAACAGTATATGTAAAAAAAAGGTTAAGGAGAACCGAGAACATGGGCCCGTTAAAGCGATAGCATTGCCGGGATGAGGATATGCTTAACAAGTGTTTGCACTTCTGTTTGTAGAATACCATGCATCTTTTGTTAGCTCGCTGATGTTAGCTCACTGATAAGGCGTTGAAGGAGTGCTAATCGGCGTAAGGAGTCTATTCGCTGTCACCGTCCTTTCATTAGCCCACCTGTACGCTGTCTTCTCGTTAGCCAAGGGAAAAAAGTCACAGGCTCACGCGGCACACGCAGCGCAGTCACAGCGTAAGCGGGAGGCGAGGCTCCTTAGGAGCTCCATTTTCGGCACCATGCACTACAAAGTCATCGCGGTGAAGTCACTTCGCGCCGTTTTTACGAGAATAACCTTAACCGTCCGACCGGTGTCGATGGCGAGCTCCGGCTTGTCCTGCTTTCTGCACAGCTCCCTGCTGAGCCCGATGTTGCCTGGTTGCAGCCGCGCGCGTAGCTCTGCTATTCCTTTCTACAGCAGCGGTTCGTACCTTGCGAGCAGGCGCCATAACCTGCAACTAAGAGTAAACACAGGTATGCAGACTACGTGGCGCACATGTCATATCCCTTGACCAGTGGCAGAGTACATTGATGTTGATGATGATAATGATGGCTTAGTGGCATCCATTTCAAAACGGGGTGGTGACAAAAGTCACCCAGCCTGCATGAGATGACCGGCTCCAACTACACGCAGCATGCAACTGCTACATGTGGGGACACCTGGTGGAATATAACGGAACCGCAATGCAAAGTTTGTATGTATAGACGCTACGTGGTACACATGTCACGTGTCAAATGGCGCGATGCGATGCTAATAACGACGACGATAATTCAATGGCACAAGCTTTGAAACGGGATGGTGACATCTAGCCTGCTTGAATTAATCAGGTATATCCGACACATATTCTTTACTAAATTATTATTGAAACATTTCCGTAAGCTTCTTTTTCTTCCTCAAGACTGATCTGTTCGCCTTGTACCGCTACCTATGCAATTGCTGCATAGCGTGCCACCTGGTGCAATAATAGACAACTGCAATGGAAAGAGCGCACGTATAAGACTACGCGGCGCGCATCTCACATCGTAAGGCATGTGGCACGATACGATGCTGTCGATGATGATGATTTATTGGCATCGCGCTTGAAACGGGGCGGAGACATAATCACTTAGCCAACTTGATTATACCCGTGCCACACGGGCACATAAAATGGCATTCAGGAGTTAAGGCCTTAAGTTCCCGAATGACATTTTTTTCGGCAGAGCTGCCACACGACCAAATTTAATGACATTTGACCCGATGATGTCGATGACAGCGTCTTCTGAAGTGCATAATATTAGGGTATAAATTTATAAAATAGATATGAATTTACAAGGTTAAACTGCCGTAATAAACAGTGAAATATAAAACTAAGCACGCTATGGCACAGTTAGTTTGAGTTTCTTGCTGTCTTTTAGAATCGGCCATAACAACTGTGGCCAATGTATGTCAAATCCGAAGCCCAAAGACAAAATGGCGCCTGCCGCAGTGAGGCCGTTGCAACGCCGACCTGAGGAAGTTCGTCGAGCACAACTTCTGACAGCTGCGTTGATATGTATAAATATGATATGATATGTATAAATGTTTTATTACAGGTTTGAACGTTTCAAATACGTTACTTACACTAAGAAATGCGTACTCTCGACGCCGTGGCTTGCGAAGCTATGGCGTGGAGAGTACGCATTTTTCAGTCGAATGAGTTCTGGCGAACGCATTAAATAACAAATGGCATTAAGGCGAATGACATTTGATTTGCTCGTGTGGCACCACGCAAATGACAATAAATATTAAGGCATTAGGAAGTTATTGCCATTTTATGTGCCCGTGTGGCACGGGTGTTAATCAGCTACAGAATATATTTTTTCTAGCAATCTTGTACACATCTGTCTCCTTAAACTTCTTTTTAATTCCTGCCTTTTACCGCTTACTGTGCATCTGCTGTACGGCGTTCAACCTGATGCAATTTGTCTTGTACCGCTACTCGTGTGTGTGCTACAGGGCGTTATACGTGGTGTACTACTATGCTACTGCACTGGTAAATGTGCCCGTATCAACGCTACGCGGCACGCATGTCCCATCGCGCGTCTCCCCGCGCGCTAGGACGAACTTATGGGGCATTTTTCGGCTGCTTGCTAGAAGCGAAAACATTTTTGTTTGAGCTGCACATTTACATGCTGCCAGTTAAAACATAACTTCAAGAAAAATAATTATATGTACCATAGAATACAAATTTGAGACTTTACAATCAATCCGAGACAATAGAACATTGCTTTATTCTTTGGCGCGACGCATTTCGTTTGTGGGATATATTGTAAAGGACTATAAAAAAGACCTTCATCTCGCATCCTAAGGTATTTGGTTTTGTTCCTTTCAAAAAGAGTCATTAATGCACCATATCATTTGTTTATGTTATTAGGGCTCTATTCATTATGACAGACATGCCGAGCCACCTCACTCCACAGGGTCTGTCTTTCGAGAAGAGGCTGCTCAAGTGCGTAGTGTGGTTGCTACCTTTGATCCCTTTCCTGAACGTAATTTGTATCTGGACGCTTTCGTTCGTTTACCCCAATTTCAAACTTTCATTGGACTACGTAGCTCGTGTGTATTTGTTTTCCATCTGTGTCCAAATGTAACGTAACTATCTTCGAATGACAGTATACTCATAATACGATGCAATAAAGGACAAAAGAAGCGCTAGCGGTGGTTCAGTGGTGCAGCAGCAGACTCCCACGCAGTGACCCGAGTTCAATCCCGGAGGGAACTCAGTAACTTTTTCTCTCACTCTCAGCAATAGCTGCTACGGACACGGGACATCGGCGGTGGTGGCGGCGGCAGACACCATCGCCAACCAAAACGCCTATTGGAGCGAGCCCATAACAGCTTACGCCGTACGCGATATGAACCCATGGCACGGAGGCACAAATAGGTAGACACATATATAAACGCCAAAAGATTGACTTGCGTATAAGCATTCGCCTGTATGTTGTGCACTACATGGCAAGCAGAGATGGAAGAGAACGGCACTACACCAATGCCGGTGCGCGAATTTTCTTACGCACCGCTTATGAACTCAGTGCTGTCGCACAGTAAAGAGTGGCGCATTTATTTACTTAACAAGAATTGGCAAATAATTCGTATACAAAGCGGAGCAGGCTTCTAGTCGATCTAACAATCGGGCAGCTTGTATGTGACTGAGGAAGTTGCAGTTGTTTGTCCCAGCAGCTCTGCGCTTGCGATTTCTGCATTCACGACGTCTACACCGGTGGCCCCGATGTCTCGGAAGAGCTCAGCGCCGCCCCATTCCGTAGGCGTACGGGCTCATGCCTCCGAACGGCCCCTTGTATATCGGCCGCACGGGCACAGCGGCGTACACTGGTTGTGCGGGCTGCGCGGGTTGCGCGGCGACTCCGTAGGCGGGCCCCATGACTGGGCCGAACTGTGCGCTGGCCATCACAATCATCAGGGCCAAAACTACGAGCGCTGCTATGATGATCCTGGGGCTAATCATGGTGCCTGCGAGGGTAAAAGAAGCAAAATATTTTAAACATCGCCAAGTGAGGGTAAATAGTTCATGCGTATTGGCCGTTAGCTTTGCTAGCGTATATCGACGGTCCGAACGAGAAAGCTAGAGAGGTCATGGCGCATCAAAAATTGGTAGAGAACGCTTCTGCTACTGAAAAACAAGGGCACAAAGTCCGGCTATTCTGTGCCTAACACCGTAATTTAGGTTGATGCTGCTTGCAGAACCGGTAACAGTGCGCTCGCATGAAAAGCATCCTATTGTTCTAAGTTTAAACACTGATGAGGAAAGAGCACGCCCATTTATTCTGTTATCAAGCCTGTGCAATAGATACGGACCTGACGAACTAACTACTCTCCAAAGCTTCAAACAGTAGAGAGCTTTAACTTTTCGGTGCAGAGTCCCAGCCGATTGCAAAGACCGAAAGTGTTTTGTATTTGTAAAGGAAATAAACATATAAATGCTGCAGAATAATTGCCCGAAATGCATAGGTCATTTACTACTCAGAAACACGACTGCGTCTTGCGTACATCAGAGCATTGTATCTGCTACTGCTGGTTGGAAATAATCGTATTAATAATATCATTGTCCTCAAGAACTACTCCGTCAGATTCATCAGCGAATGCAGCTGATACGCGGATTCAATATAGCTATGGTGATATTATATCACGCGCTCAGCTCCACTTCCGCGCTGCGTTCTGGGTAAGCGTAATCAGTGCACAACTCATCGACTAGTAGCGCTGAACTACCTAGCGACACATACAGAAGACTGGACTTAAACTTAAGTGCGGAAATATGTTCTGCCTTTTATAGAATACGCACGCAAAATAGGAAAAAAAAAACAGAATGCTCTATATAAACGGTAGCGAAAGCAAAGCTTTAGTCAACCCACAACATGAGTACGTTCTCTAACGGTACCTTCGGTACATTGTTTTGAAGCTTGGAAAATTGAAGTGGATGACAGTATTCGCAGAAAGAAAATATATGGTATCTAAGTTTAACTGATTGTTTCATGTCTTTCATACAAAAAATATAAGTACATCATACGCATATTTTCCACAAAACAGGTACACTGAAACAACGTGTTTTTAGAAATTTGCTTTTTACACTCATTTTCCTTAAAATGCAGCAGCGTTCGATAACACCTAGGGCGCAAAGCAATATCGCAGAAGAAAGTGAACGTTTGGGAGCCTTCAAAATAATATACTTGCGAGAGAAATCCGTGCTCTACAATAACTTCATAAGGCATTAAGCGATGTCGCGGCCAGGTTTTATTCGTTGATTATTTCGTTCATGAATTTAGACGCTAAAAATAACCACGTTAAATTGCGCCCATTACAACTTAAAAAAGTCCTCTTTCATTTTTTTTTGGCAACTATATTTACTCGTCACGTTAGCATTAGTATCTGTACTGATTTGGTCATTGACCTAAAAGTACATTTGCTACCGTTGCTATCCTGAATACCCGTGTTCGGAGCGCACGTTCCCCCAAGTTCCTAAAATTCTAGCAGAAGAGTATATTTTTTGAATATTAAACAAAATAACCAGGCAGCACTTACAAGACGCATTGCAAGCATTTAGAGCCAATAGATGCGTACTCTTAAACGCAATTATAAAAATGCATCGAAAATCTTGCAAATAATTCGCTGTAACACAACTCGTAAGATCGCTGACTACAATGCCCTTCGCCGCACGCGATCAATGACAAAGGGGAAGCTCACGGGGGTTCAAATTCCAGTTTAAACAAAACTTATTGTTCCGCCACTGCAAGCGCTAGTCTCGGATGACCGAACAATGAAAAGCTAGCTTATACGCACCTGTTCAAGAGAGCTGTAATCTGGAACTGCTTTCGACGCGCGTCTCAGCCCCTTATATAAGTCCATGCGCCTCCTTTCTTTCCCTCAGCAAATCAAACCGCAAGACGGCGTTACTCAAACTGAGTCACAATCAACACAAAAAGAAAAGCACACAATGACTGTATGTATAATCCTGCGCTGAATAGTTTTGTTGAGGTCCTACAGCTTACGAGGCGTGTTTACTGTAGGGGGGAAGGCACGAGCGTTCCCGTGACGTAGTTAACAATGTCCGGCTGCGGCGAAATGCCGTCGTGTTGAAGGGAAGCTGCAAAAGACAAGTGCTGTTGTCCGGGTCAGAATGACAGCCGTAGTGAGCTCACTTATCTTTATGGAGCATTTTTTTAGTGTGCTAGAGCTCAGCGAAGCACTTGAATGAGTCAAATAAGAAAAAAAATGAAACTGGACCCACTTTATCACCTCTATATAGATAATAATACTAGTGCGTCTGTCTGCGGTTGCTTTACGACATTAGGGAAAATGCGTTGTTGGTGCAATCCTGTTTTCCAGTAATGTGACACCGCAGTTCGCAACCAGCAGCTATGAAAGGACGTGATGCTAGCTGTGTATATTGCCTGTACTTGAAGAAAAACAGGGAACTGCACTTGGCTGCAGTGGTGCATGTTGGAACAATATATTATGCGTGGGAAAGAAAAGAAGATTTTGCCTCACCACGAAAATTGCAGCGGCTGTAGAATTTGTTTTCCTGCAGTCTCAGCAAAGTTGCGACCCTTTGGCGACAGACAGGGAGTAGCAGTGTCGGCAAGACTTGGAAATCCTGAGGCGGCCAGCTGCACTGATACCGGATGTAGGAGCCGGTCAATTTTGCTTGGTTCCCAACAAATTAAGATTAGAGGAGGATTCCGTGGTCCATGGTAATAAATACACTTAATGTTTGAAGGTCACCCATGCTGCGTTGTTGCAGGAGCATCCACACCAAATCATTAAGAGCGAACGTTGCGGAAAAAAACAAGCTGACGTTTCGCTCGAATGATTAGGCGATCGCACCATAAATGCATTGAAATATTTTGAAAGCAAACATATTTTGCAAGCCATCCTGGAATTTGCTAACCGTGGGTGCTGGTGCTGCTTGCTGCTGTCTTGATGAGTATATCATACAGAGAACAGCACGCGTATACCTAATCGGCTTATGTAGCCATGTCAGTATCATCCCTAAAGCTATGCAGGTGACCGGCTATGTGGAAAAAACAAATATGCAACTGCAAGCGCACAATCGTTTTAATATTTCGAACATCTGTTCGGTTGTTTTGTCTCTGGGTAAGGAGGGCCGATCTTGGATGCAGTGCAATAAAAATTGTGCAGAGAAAATGGCCGATCAGAGAAACAGTGCCACCCATGAATGCCCCAGTCACACGAATTGCTTGGTGGGGGTCTCCGGGTCTTGCCAGTGGCAGGGACGTGATCAGTTTGCTACAAAATGTGGTGCAGGAAATGCGTTAGATCTTCATAAGTATTTTGATTGGCCACGCTTTGTCCCAGGAAAGCGCTTTAGTCGTGTCAGCTTACCTAAAATAAGAAGGTTGCTCCTTTGCTCTACATCGAATCTCATTCTACAGATTGCAGTAATCTTACTAATTTATAAGAATCCCCAGCAGTCAATGAATTCTGCCAAGGGAACCCACCATGTGCCTGCTTATTCTGTACTTTTATGTCTCGACCTTTCTCCGACCATCTTGTGTGCTTTCGTACCCTTTGCACTAATTATTTTACTCTAGCATCCCAAGAATTATGTGTTATAACTGTCTTTTACGCTGGCTAATGGGAGCAAGAAAGCATGTTTTATGAAGAAAGCATCGCCAAGACGTCTTTGATTCCCGAGGGTATAGCGCAGAAAGAAAGCCCCCCTCCCCCCCCCCCCCCCCAAGCACCTACCATTAATTCTTCATCACAAGCCCGTGGTGAAGATGCGGTTTATCGTATGCATACTTTACCTTACGACTGCGTCAATCTATTTAATTTGATCAACAACACGACGCACGTATACACCAGAACACCGTGAATGCAAAGGGCGCCGCCATAATGATGAGCGCCGGTCGCGCCATCTACCCCAAGCGCCGCGAAGTAGCAGGCCTGGGCTGCCACGCCGGGAGATGCGACCCGGCGCGAAAGCGAAACTTGGGCTTTTTAGCTGGGCGGAAGGCGTGTTTCGCGTTTTTTCTAACCTGTCATTTTCGCTGCCTGGATTCAATCAAACTTCAAGACCTCATGCAAGTCCACAATGGCCACACTGAGTGCTGTGCAGAGTGCAGAAGCGAATACATCGGGTAGGTACGCTATTACGTTTGTACAAACCGCGCGCTATATGCGAGAACACGTGTGAGCTTTTTGGCACGTAACCTGTGAAGGAATTTACAGCACTGTGTTGGTGCCATATATTATTAAAGCACGCAGAACACTGTCATCTGCACTTTCAGTTTAGTCTTGTTTGTCATGGTCTCTACTGGGTTGTCCGCGTTTGGCAACCAACTGGCGAGGTCGTTTGACTGCCTGGTTAGCAGACGCCTGCCCTTCACCACCTGCACATTGAAAACAAAATAGATGTTATAGTAAGAAGGGCTGTAGTTCTTACCCATGCCATCACTGTTGCGAAGATATAAAGTCCTCTCAAAATGAAATAGAAAATACACCAGGCCAATTGTATCGTGCAACCACTTAAGAGTACAACATTCAGAACAAAAGCCTACAGCACTCGAACAAGCAGCATATGATGCTAAAGCTGCACTCATTGGAAAATGAGGTACTACAGTACTTATAATGTTCAACTACATGTGCAGTCGAAGCCCGTATAACAGGGCGAGCATGACAGATGCAGGTGTTGTACAGTTGCACAAACCATGACAGGGCACGTAAACTTACCATCCCTACTTAAAGCTGCATCATCAGGACCCCTTTGGTACAAGATAACAACCGCACCTGCATTCCAAGAAATTAGCCCCACCAACTGCAGCTACCTGGTACCAGACCTGTTTCGCTTGTGCGAGGCCATCGGATTGTTGGCGCTCCCTTAGAAAAGAAAACAGTAAAAGAAAAAATAGTGAGAATGATCAAAATTTTGTAACAAATACAAGAATAATTAAGCACCTTATTTTCCTCGCCATATGAACGGAAATATTTTGCACTTTGCCCCGCATAACAGCCCGCACGCAGTTTAGAGCTCAGGAGGCTCAAATGAATTCGTTACGAATGACACCTGCAACACCAGCTCGTAAAGGTAGGTGCGCTGCAAGAACACCTTCGGCGACGAGTAGTCGTCTACGTTTTTGTGGGCGCATGCTACGTGACGAGCAGACTTCGGTTTACTTTCATTAGCAATAACGCTCACCAGCAAGGCCTACAACTTGTCGTTCACGCTTAATGGTCATTCCGTGCACCAGCTGCAAGTATCGCTAACCGCAAACTCAACTGTTCTGCTTAACCGTCGGGAGCTCTGCCTTAATGAAAACATGAAAAGGCTTGCCTTTTTGTTATATCCAAGGCGAAGCACCGGCGCGGGATTCTGCTCTGTAGGCTTGTTGCCCAGAAAGTGCTCGGAGCAAACATGCGTGTTACACGTATTACGTTTGTAGGGCGCAAAGTTGAACGTGGCACCAAAATATACACAGATCGAATACTCACTCGTGCATTTTCACTGGGTTGGTAGTTCTTCCTATTCACTGCAGCTATCCACCGGTGGCGCAGGTTGGCATTCTTCGTTGCGGATGGAAATCGGCGCAGGCTGAAAACACCGCACCGGCACGATTCCCTACGTGTGTTGTGCTCTTCGCAAACAGCGCTAAGCAACCGGCTCCTTTTCCGCTGGTTGTTTTGGCATCCAAACACGACGCAATGATGCCCAGATGACTTCTTCTACTTTTGATCCGCGTGAACGAGCACATTTCCGCACTTTGGAGCCCAAGAGCTGGCGCTTGCCATGTCTACTGGTCGCCGGCGAACACACTTTGGCCATAGAATAAAGAAGATACTTAGAGAAGGGGAACTGTACCTTCCGCCGTGGTTCGAAAATAAGCAGCGGCAGCACATGGAACTTACTTTGGGGGACGCCAGATGACGTTGCTCAATCCGGAAGCGGAAGTGCAAATTTTTTTTTTTAGCGCAAAATTCAATATGGCCGTTTTTTGCCGGTCGCGTACGCTGGTACACGCCGTGCTTACCCCGCAGGCTATGCGGCATGCGTCAGTGCCTTCGCTGCCGCGTAGCTGGTGCGTTCTAATTGCCAAGAGCCTCTACTAACGCCCATACAAACAAGCCACAAGTGAGTGAACAGAACGCGCGACTTTATTGGCAGAAGACAAGCAGTGTACATTCTCGTGCAATAGCAGAAATAAAATTTGCATGTCGAGATACGCTGGAATCATTGACGCGAGCTCGTAAACGGCTCACCGTCGTCGTCGCACGTGGTGGTCAGGTTAACGAGCAAGAACCAGCAGCGGAAACATATTGGACAGAGTGTGCCACTTATTTGCAGCGACAGTCGCCGTTAAAAATGCCCAAATTGCATTGCGAAGCAATCGGGAGACGCAGGCATCTGCTGCTGCAGCCTACACAGCGACATGGGCTACCCCAGATTTTAGCCGTTCACTCCTTTCCAACCTGCACATTTCTTTTCTTTCGGGGGCCACTAATGTGTGGCTCACACTTGGTGGCTCACATTTTCTCGCTATGGACAAGTCGCTTTCATGGGCATCGCCTCCATCAGCTACTTTTGCGGGCCTTTCCACCCATCTAGCTATCAACTTCATACGCATCGGACTATGTAAGCACGTATGCTGGTCTCCGTTCATGCCTAATCGCGGCCGGGAAAGGCCAGAGGCACAATATGCCCATTGCTGCAGCAGGAAAGCGCGAACGGGGAGCACGAATCACGGTGCATGATAATTGGGAGTCTATGTCGCTGTGCAGGCTGCAGGAGCGAATGCTCACTTCGAGAGACTGCTTCCCAGTGCAACCGACCAGGCCGCAATATTCTAAAAACATAACACTGCGACCATAACCAAGTGACATAACAGCAAAATTAAACAGCAATCAGTCACCGCATGAGGTTCAGACAATACATTATACATTGGCGATGAACCATATGGCAACACTGAGCATTCACATACACGGGTCTCTTAGGGTACATTGAGCTGCCTACCTACAGGCATAGTGCCTGCCTTCGTCGCACGTGGTGGTCTACTAACGAGCAACAACCAGCAGCAGAAACAGATTGGACAGAGTGTCCCACCTGTTTGCGGCGACAGTCGCTGTTAAAGATGAGCAACTTGCAGTGCGAAGCAATCGGGTGACGCAGGCATCTGCTGCCGAAGCCTACACAGTGACATGGACTTCCCATCATTTTAGCATTGACTCCTTCCCAGCCTGCATGTTTCTTTCTTTTGGAGGCCGCTAATGTGTGGCTCACACTTGGTGTCCCACATTGTCTCAATATGGAGAAGTCGCTTTCGTGGGCATCACCTTCATCAGCCACTTTTGAGGGCCTTTCCACCCAACTTCATACACGTCCGACCATGTAAGCACTTATGCTGGTCTCCGTTCATGCCTAATCGCAGCCGAGAAAGGCCAGAGGCACAATTTGCCCATGGCTGCAGCAGGAATGGGTGAATGGGGAGCACGAATCACGGTGTGCGTAAATTGGGAGTCTATGTCGCTGTGCAGACTGCAGGATCAAATTCTTACTTCGAGAGGCTGCTTCCTAGTGGAACCAACCAGGCCGCAATATTCGAAAAACATAACACTGCGACCATAACCAAGTGACATAACAGCAAAATTAAACAGCAATCAGTCACCGCATGAGGTTCAGACAATACATTATACATTGGCGACGAACCATATGGCAACAGTGAGCATTCACATACACGGGTCTCTTAGGGTACATTGAGCTGCCTACCTACAGGCGTAGTGCCCGACTTCGTCGCACGTGGTGGTATACTAACGAGCAACAACCAGCAGCAGAAACAGATTGGACAGAGTGTCCCACCTGTTTGCGGCGACAGTCGCTGTTAAAGATGAGCAACTTGCAGTGCAAAGCAGTCGGGTGACGCAGGCATCTGCTGCCGCAGCCTACACAGCGACATGGACTACCCATCATTTTAGCATTGACTCCTTTCCAGCCTGCATGTTTCTTTTCTTTTGGAGGCCGCTAATGTGTGGCTCACACTTGGTGTCCCACATTGTCTCAATATGGACAAGTCGCTTTCGTGGGCATCACCTTCATCAGCCACTTTTGCGGGCCTTTCCACCCAACTTCATACACGTCCGACCATGTAAGCACTTATGCTGGTCTCCGTTCATGCCTAATCGCGACCGAGAAAGGCCAGAGGCACAATTTGCCCATGGCTGCAGCAGGAAAGGGTGAACGCGGAGCACGAATCACGGTGTGCGTAAATTGGGAGTCTATGTCGCTGTGCAGACTGCAGGATCAAATGCTTACTACGAGAGGCTGCTTCCCAGTGAAACCGACCAGGCCGCAATATTCGAAAAACATAAAACTGCGACCGTAACCAAGTGACATAACAGCAAAATTAAACGGCAATCAGTCACCGCATGAGGTTCAGACAATACATTATACATTGGCTACGAACCATCTTACAGGCATAATGCTTGCCTTTGTCACATGTGGTGGTCTGGTAACGAGCGAAAACCTGCGGTACAAACAGATTGGACAGAGCCTTGCACCTGTTTGAACCAACAGTTGCCGTTGAAGATGAGCAACTTCCATTGCGAAGCAATCAGGTGACGCAGGCATCTGCTGCCGCAACCAACACAGCGACATGGACTACCCGGCATTTTAGCGTTAACTCCTTTCCAACCTGCACATTTATTTTCTTTCGGGGGCCGCTATGTGTGGCTCACACTTTGTGTCCCACTTTGTCGCAATGTGGACAAGTCGCTTTTGTGGGCATCACCTTCGGCAGCCATTCTTGCGGGCCTTTCCACCCATACGGCTATCAACGTCATACACTTCGGACCATGTAAGCACATATGCTGGTCTCCGTTTTGAGCAAATCATGGCCGAGGTAGGCCACAAGCACAATATGCCCATGGCTGCAGCAGGCCAGAACGAACGGAGCGCACCAGTTACGGTGTGTGTATACTGGGAGTCTATGTCGCTTTGCGGACTGCAGGAGCAAATGCTTACCTCGAGGGACTGCTTACCAATGCAACTGACCAGGCCCCCACATCTGAGAAACGTAACACAGTTACCACAACCAAGTGTGACAGCAAAACCAGATTCTGCAATCAATCACTTCACTGTAGCTTGCACAAAGACCCAGGCTATCAAGGAAGAGGAGCAATCATCAACGAGACTAGGAATATGGAAAATGAGAAAGCTTACATTCAAGAGAGAAGCCACTCTGCTCTGCAAGCATTGAAGGCTAAAAACATCAAGAAAAGTAAAATGGTGCATAGCACATGTGCATAGGTCAATGCAAGACGCATGCCGATGCTGCATCAGCTATTTCAGGAGAGTAATTGCGCATGACAACATACACTAGAAGATACTGCTAACAGATATGTTAGGCTGCTAGACAGTGACTGGTATTAAGTATCAGCGAAGTATCGGTTGACCTTTATATTTGGATGAGGATGAATGACCTCTAACAAAAATAGGCAATGAGAAAGCTTGCATTTATAGAAGAAAAATTACACTTGGCACAAACGGAAATAACATGGCTAGGAAGCTGATTAAGGGCAAACTGATGGAACTCAATCTTTTGGCCAGCGTCGTCCGTGCTTGGTCAGATGTTGCAGGTGCATCTGAAGACGAAGAATTTCTAGAAAGTCCTTTTTGAGTTACCTGGATGACTCAGCCAAATGTCCGTGCTGGTGGAATGGTGGCTGAAGCTCTTTGCAGTCTTAACACAGTCCTTTGCAGACTTGATATCTCATCCATATTCTTGTGCATGTGCTTCTTTGTTCTTGGTGTAAAAGCCTTGCAAATTCGGCTCCAGCCCCTTCCTGTTAGTGCAGATAGGAGCTCCTGTGACGACCAAGATGTGCTTGGCATAGACTCTGTTGGGGCAAAACGGTGACACATGAGATACAGCACAGATTAGCCAAATTTATGGGTGTTTTATATCTTCGAACCAATAATACTGAACCATAAATATGAACAAACATTCATATGTGCTGCAAACAGCAAGCCAATACAGCATAGATCAAACATATTTATTTCTGAACCATGTGTTTACCTTGTAGTAGTAGCCAATGTCCACACAATGACCTTGTTGTAGCAGGCAGCAGCTTCTGTTTAGTGTGTGGAGTGTGTTGCTTTATACTGGCGCGTGTCCTCATTACTGCATGTCTGGAACAGAAATTTTGACTGAATCAGAAATCGAAAAAGCAAAGTTTTGCAATATGAAATGCAAAAAGGTGTGACATATATGTTGTATGATTTGCGACTACCGAACACATGCAAATGTACACTGTCTGTTCTAGGGTGCTTAAGCAGCATGTTAAATAAATATTGCTATTGTCCATAAAATTGAGGTCTGCCTAACTACAATGCATGTCAACAGCGCAAGTACTATTAAGATCACAAATGAGAACATTTGTGGGTTCATTTATACACTAGAAGTGATCACACTGCTAGTTCTACAAGCAAATGCATGAAAGTCTTGAAGCTATTAGAACTGATGCATTATTTTTCTGCACGAACGTGATGCGCCGCTTCACTACTGCAAAAATAAATGCCCTACGGTAAACCAATCTGAACAGCAAGAACATTTGGAACCAACAAGTACGAAATATGGGTGAATTATCATGCTTGCAACTGTTTAATACAATAAATTCTGTACTTTCACTTCATTTTACCAAAGGATTATTCGGTTTTGTGGACGAAAGACGTTGCCGGCGGACTCGAAAAAAAAGTTTATTATGTATATTGATAAGGCTACTCAGTCACCTACAACCACGGCCACAATAACATGAAAAATGAGACGCGCGTTCCGATATCGCTCTTTCTTTCCTGGTTGTGTGTGTAAACCAAACGACAGCCTCGCAAGTAAAGGTTTATTTAGGAAACAGCAACTGAGATCCTCACTGCCCATATGTAATGCAGGATCTAGTTCGTTAACTTGTGCCCGCCTGGAAGGTAATGAGACGGATATTATATAACGATTGAAGCAGCGGTGTTAAACGACTCACCGTTATTGCCGTTGTCAGCCGCAGCAAAATCCAGCTCCCGTTTCGATGCAGACCTGTTCCGAATGGCTCACGACCGAAACCCAACTGCCGGGCTTACATGTCCACTTGCAAACACGTAACTTCACCCCAAGTTACATCGAAGCGCTAGAAACTAGTTTTAGAAACAAAGAAGCAACCAGTCTTTAGTGTACGAACGAATGAATCCGTGCCGCCGTGCACTCGGAAATACCGGTAAAAGTTTTAAATCCAGCCAGAGGTCACGTGAAAGATCGATGATGCTGAACGCTATTTGCGTTTATAATGGCGAAGAAACAATAAACTTACTAACAAAGAGTACAATATCTAATTAGCAATAATAATTTTGCCTTGTTTTTATGTAAAAGAAAATGCTTCGGTAATTGTAAGAGAAAGTTTGTAAGATAAAATTGCGCTTATTACGACACCTCTACCGGGAAATGTTGGAACTAACGAACGCATCCCGAGGTGATGCTACTAGGTCGGCTTTGTTAGCAGCGGCGCGCGGTCGATTTTTTCGCCCTCTGTGGCCATTTGTTGAACTTGAGAGCGTGCCACCCCTGCTTTGGCAGCCCAGTACAAAACGGCGCCGGTCGACCGGGCAACCCGGGTGCGAGAGTATGCGTTCGGTTAGTCTGGGTGCGAGACTAGAGTGTTCTGGTCTATATTGCTTGAACTTCCTAGGCTGCTACCCAAGCCCGACATATTTTTTATCTGGCCAGGTGATAAAGACGGCGTCAGCTCTAGCGTGTCAAGGCATGATGGCGCGCAGGAAACTTGCTTGAAATTAGTGGAAACTAGTGACCTGATCACGCAGCCGTAATCCATCCACCCCTGTCACAGTCACAGCGCCCGGCGTCCGTCATTAAATAGCTTTCTCAGCAAGGAAAGGCTCTCTCCTGACGGACGCCAAGGCGTCAGGTGACCGGACGGATTACAACTGTGTGGACCTGGTCTTGTACTTACGTCACGTCGTCGCTGAATAAGGCGAGGGACCGCTATGAAAAATGAAGCACGATGGAGCAGACAATTATCTGGAAACAGAGAGGTGTTTCATGAATTCTATAGTATTAGTTTACCTTGCACCGAGAAAGGGCTTGAATTCGCGTGGCAAGCACCTGTCCCGATAAGCGTAATCACAGGAGGAGGAGAGAGAAAGCAAGGGTAAGAAAGGGCATAGAGTTCAACCATGCGAGCCTCCGGTTGCCACCTTGCGCCAGGGCTACCAGGCTCCTGCCGTTGGCGTAGCCAGAAATTTCGTTCAGCGGGGCTCAGTTTGTAGCTCGGCCTCCTCCTTATAGAAATAGTCGAGGGATGAAATACAGTAAATAATAATTATAAATGCGTTGCCATTGCCACAGATGCTGCAAATGAATTCTCGAACACTACGCACTGTCAAGACAAGTAAAATACGTACCTTTTTATAATAGAATATACGCCTTTGTCTCAAAATTGTGCCCGAAAGAACTGATATCAATGCTTCCATATTTTCTGTATGTTTAATAAGTAAAGCAAATCTCATACGAATTTTAGAACTATATCAGTTTGAAACAAGCAAAGCAGTGCATGCCTATGAAATGAAAAATGTAAAGGCCATGACACGTACAAGTTGAGAACAAATATTTTAATGAAAATTCGCTTGCCTCCCGGCATTTCTCTCATTTGCATCTCTCTCTTTCTTTCTCACTCTTTGTGTCATTCAATAACCTTGTTTACATTTTTGTACAAATGCAACGACCAGGGAAAATCTCAATCACACTATCCTCCGTTAGAATGTATTGCGCAGGAGCAGCTGTCACCGGTCGTGTTTTTCCAGTAATTGCTCCAAAATTATAGTCGAAAGAGAGCACATATAAAAAGCAGGCGTTCTGCACCATATACAAGGGCGAGTCAAATGAAAGTGAGCCAATGCGAATACATGACCAACGGGGTACATTATTTAAAACAGTCTCCATGAGCCTTTTAGACATTTGTCACACTGACTAACGAGTCGCGTAATTCCCGTCTGATAAAACTCTTTGGGTTGCTGCTTCAAAAATCTGTAACTGGCTCTACGTTATCGACCAACACGAATCTGGTTCCCTTGAGCAGCTTTTTCAAATGCTCCCAAATGTGGAAGTCCCAAGGTGACAGGTCTGGGCTGTATGGCGGATGTTGCAGCGTTTCCCACTTGAACTTTGCTAGTTTTGTATTAACCACATCAGCGATGTTGGGTCGGGCAATGTCGGGGAGCAAGATGATCCCATTGCTAAATTTTCTACGTCATTTGTTCTTGATTTCGCCATGCAGCCGATCCAACGTTTCACAATATCGGAAGCAATTAATAGGCTCTCCAGGTTTAGCAAGTTTCATCAATAATGGCCCCTGACGATTAAAAAAAAAGTCAACAACAACTTTCCGGCAGAAATGACGGCCTTTGCTTTCCTTAGGGCTGGTGAATTCAAATGTTTGCAGTGTATGCTTTGCCGTAGTATTTCAGGCTAGTAGTAGCGGCACCATGATTCGTCCCCGGTCACATTTGCAGACCAAAAGTCGTCACCCTCATCGTGATACAGAATTAGATGAGTCAATGCAGCACCGAACCTCTCCATTTTCTGGCGGTGGCTCAAAATCTTGGGCATCCATTGCGGACACAAGAGCCGATAACTGAGATGTTTATGAATTATGGTGTGATCCGAACCATGACTGATGTTCACACACCCTGCCAATTCATCGATGCTTACCCTCCGTTCTTGTCTAATCAGCTATTGCAATTGTATTGGGGGTGATTTCATGGTGGCTTTGGCCCTGCCATGGATCATCTTTGCAACTTTCACGTCCTTCTTTGAATCGTTTGCTCCAACGCTTCAGACTGCCCATTGAAGTACAGCGCACACGGCAGCCGTACGGCGACTAATTTCTTTTTGGGAAACATCGTCATCTGTCAAAAACCCCACCACACGACGCTGCTCAACTTTTGCAGTGTCCATTATGTCACGCAACTATGTTCAGCCCAGTGTATGAGATCATTAAATAGCATTTATCCTCACCCTGCATGTCACTTTTGCAAATGAGAGATGCCTCTGTGCTATGCGCATGCCTCGCAAATAATGAACAGAACCATTATTGCGTGGGGCCGGTTGGCTCACTTTCATTCAACTCGTCCTCGTACATTGGAAATGCGAAGATACAATGGAATATACAAATGTGAAGCTACAGTTCGATAAAGGCCAAAAAAGTGTCACTGGAAAAAAAGTTCACTGCGCATATACACAAAACCTCGCAACAAGACATTTAAATATAGGTATAGGTCTAAATTAAATCTACGCATCTAAGACAAAGTCACGACATATGATGTGTCAAACACGGCAAAAAAAAAAATGTTGCGCAACCACAGATTCGCAGATCACAGCCCCCCTCCCCTCCCTTCACTTCCCCGATGTACCACGCGTGACGGAAGGCGGCGCGCTTCCTCCCCGCTTTTCTCCCATGCGCACACAAGACTGAGCCACCATCATCGGCTCACCCATGCCGCCGCCCCTTACTCTTCCACTCGCACATACAGCATGCGGCGCGCGGTCACAATGTTATCGCCCTTTGACTTTATTTATACGGAACATGAGGGTGACGACGACGGCAGGAATGCGCCTAAAGTCTCCATATAGCTGCCATCGCAATAATATAATAATAGTTTCCGGCAACTGCAGCGTCCCGTGGCTCATTAATTTCCGCAAATGAAGTAACAAAATCGAACTTTCACGATGCGACAACTCGCTGCGCTGCAACAATGTCTTTTTTTTTCTTTTGTGGGGAGGGGGCGCCGAAATGAAATAACGCAAAGGAAAGCATGTCGGCTACAATCGAATGCCTATTTTGGGCACCTAGTGTGGCTACCGAAGGAATATCGAAGAAAACGTGAGACGTTTGGTTCACAGAGAACCACATGCATGCTGCTTTGTATCCTACACCGGTGAGACAAAATTTCCCGGAGAGGTTGCGCTCGAGCGAACGCGTTGCAATCCCTCGAGTCCCCGCAATGCTGGCGGTGGGTGAAAATGCATTGTTTCTTTTTCTCGCCTGCTAGCCAGACAGGGTACGAAACTCTGCCAGGTGAAAATCCAGTCGGCCAGATAAAAACAAAAGCGCCATCGAGGTGAAGGAGGAGGAGGAAAAACTTTATAGCGCCGCCCGGTGGAGGATTCAGCACGAGAAAAACGCATGCACTCCGTCTGGCTGGATCGGCAGCGCGCGGGTAGCGAGAGCAAAAAAATTAAAAAATAAGTGACGAAAAAGAGGCTCAGCGTGTCCGCGCGATGAAACGTCCAAGTAGAAAAATAAATAAGAACTTACTTGCCTTTGCTGGTGTTAGTGTCTTAACATGGATGATTTGGCGGAAGGGAAAAAGATGTTGATATTTTTTTCTCTGACATGACGACACAAATGAACCACCTCAACGTTCCTATCATCGGACCTCACTGGGTGCTTTGTGAACTTGTCTGACAGTGAGTTGATTTGGCGTGTCTATTTGTATTGTCCGATATGCGACTTTAGAAATGTCAATGCAGGTTTGGCGTGAAATGTTTATAACCGCATTAAACCCGCAAATTTCTGGAATTGAACATCTAATGCACGAAATTGGAAATGTCAATGCACCTTTCGCATCAAAAGTTTATGAGAACTTTATATCCATAGTGGGCATGGCAGCAGCCTCAGCGGCAACATGCTAAGGAATCCCTTCTATTTCGTACTGCAGGTTGTGGCAGTTCTGCTGCAAACCGAGCCATCATCATGTGGTTGTTCTCCCGTTGCACCACGCAGCAATGAAATCCTGGGGGCGTATCCCATGTCATCGACACGTGCCGGTGACATTTGCCTCGTGGAAGATTCATCGCCGCCAACTATCATCCCTGCATCTATGCGAACTGCGTCTACGTCGGACCACATGACCCACTTCCCCGCTATAAAAGGCTAGACCACACCAAGCTTCACCAGTGGGCATGGCAGCACCCTAAGCGGCAACATGCTAAGGAATCCCTTCTGTTTCGTACTGCAGGTTGTGGCAGTTCTGCTGCAAACCGAGCCTTCATCATGCGGTTGTTCTCCCGCTGCACCACGCAGCAATGAAATCCTGGGGGCGTATCCCATGTCATCGACACGTGCCGGTGACATTTGCCTCGTGGAAGATTCATCGCCGCCAACTATCATCCCTGCATCTATGCGAACTGCGTCTACGTCGGACCACATGACCCACTTCCCCGCTATAAAAGGCTAGACCACACCAAGCTTCACCAGTGGGCATGGCAGCACCCTAAGCGGCAACATGCTAAGGAATCCCTTCTGTTTCGTACTGCAGGTTGTGGCAGTTCTGCTGCAAACCGAGCCTTCATCATGCGGTTGTTCTCCCGCTGCACCACGCAGCAATGAAATCCTGGGTGCGTATCCCATGTCATCGACACGTGCCGGTGACATTTGCCTCGTGGAAGATTCATCGCCGCCAACTATCATCACTGCATCTATGCGAACTGCGTCTACGTCGGACCACATGACCAGCTTCTCCGCTATAAAAGGCCAGACCACACCGAGCTTCACCAGTGGGCATGGCAGCAGCCTCAGCGGCAACATGCTAAGGAATCCCTTCTGTTTCGTACTTCAGGTTAGTCAGTACTTACCTACTAAATGCTATCGAAGCGATAATCACTTCTTAGTGCTGCTGCCCTGCCCACTATCTTTTTTAAATGTTCTCAATTATGTCTTTTCTATGCCAAGTGACTTGCTGGTATGTGGCGATATAGAAGCAAATCCGGGTCCTACAGAAAAAGAAATGCTTTCCCAATTGCTGATCGGCCAGGGAAAGTTGACCACATTTGTGGAAGCCTTGCAGAGTTCTCAAAACGATATTGAGAAGAACATTTCGGCACTGACCAAACGCATAGAAGGTTTCGAAAAACAGCTGGCCGGTTTGAACGCACTGAACAAACGTGTCGAAACAATGGAGGACACTGTTACGAAGGTTGATAAACAGCTATCTGCTCTCATTTCTAAAGTCGACGACTTAGGAAATAGGAGTCGCAGAAACAACTTAGTTATATACGGGCTACCTGACGATGACGAAGAGACAGCAGCTGGGCATGAAAGTAAGGTAGTGACTGAGGTCTTTCAGGACAAACTAGGATTAACTGTCTCTGGAATTGAAAGGTGTCATAGAATTGGTCGCAAATTTAAAGATAAGCAACGCCCCGTAATACTCAAATTTTTGGACTACCGAGAAAAGGCGTCAGCATTGAAATCCACGCACAAACTAAAGGGTACCGAAATATCAATCTCTGAAGACTTTTCCATCAGAACGCGAGAAATACGAAAGCGCCTGTTGAAGAGTGCCGCTCAAGAAAAGGCTAATGGAGCCAAGGCGAAACTAATGCACAATAAATTGTCCGTTGACAATGTAATGTACGGCTGGGATGAAGTTAAAGGTGCCCGTTATAAGCTGAGTAATAAAAATAACTGACAGCACAAACCCATTCCTAAATCACTGAAAATACTAAATCTAAATTGTAGAAGCTTATTAAACAAAATCAGTGATTTGGAAGGAATTTTACTTTGCGAAGATCCTGACATCGTGGTCTTAACCGAGACATGGTTAAATGATACCATTCACGATAGTGAATTTGTGCCGGCTTCCTACAGTGTACTACGGAAAGACCGTGGCGGTAAAGGTGGAGGAGTTGCCATACTCTTTAAAGAATATTTAAATATATTGAGCATGCCTGAAGTGCCTAATATTGAATGTATTTTCTGTATGGCATACCATAACAATGTCCGGTATATTGTGGGAGCACTGTATAGGCCACCTGGATCGCCTGTCGTGGTCTTGGATAACCTTAAAGATTATATGACAACCTTTATTAAGCTAAATGATCGCATTATTTTAACAGGCGACTTGAATTTGCCGGATATTGACTGGTCAACATTCGCACTCAAAACACATAATGAGGAATCAAGTGAGACAATGCTTGATCTAGCTTTCTCGTTTGACTTGACGCAAACTGTAGAGCACCCCACCCGAATACAAGGGAATTCAAAATCTATTTTAGACCTCTTCTTTGTTTCTGGAACAATCCTCGATGCAACTTAGTGTGTAGTGATGCCTGGTATCTCCGATCACCAGGCTGTTCTCCTAACCCTTTACGGTATGACTCTTGATAAAGTTTGCCCTAAGATGCATTTTAGAAACTTCTTCCGTGCTGACGATGTTTCCATTATTGATGTTCTTTCCTTTAATTTTGATGCATTTTGTAATAACACTGTAAGTGTTCAAGAGCTCTGGGAACAGTTCAAGGCCATGGTACATGAATGTGTTGAATGTCACGTGCCAGTTATTGTCAAAAAGAAAACAAAAAACCCATGGATTTCTCTGGCGACACTGCAGCTAAAAAGAAAACTGAAGCGCATGAAACAGAAAAGAAAAGAAAACATTTTCTCTCCGCAATTGGAACAAAATATAGCTTCCCTTAGTTCTCAGCTCAAAAAGCAAACGGCCATTGACAAACAACATTACTTCGAAAAATCTTTGCCCAAATTTATATCAGATTCTCCTGAGAAATTCTGGCGTTCGGTTTCCCCAACCTCAAAGACCCATGATCAGTTTGAAATCCAAGGTGTTCTGGTCAGTGATACACACGAACTATCTAATGCCTTCAATGTACATTTTAAATCCGTATTTACTAACGACAATAACATTTTTCCAAAATTTGAAGCCTCACTATCACCTTTGGAGGATCTTGTCATTTGTGAGCATGGTATCTTAAGTATGTTGCTTAAGCTTGAGGTAAAGAAATCACCTGGACCTGACAATATACCTAATGCCTTTTTGAAAAGATATGCACAATGGACATCTAAATATTTGTTTGTTTTATTTTTATTTACAAGGTCCTTGTGTGAAAGTCAAATCCCAAGAGACTGGGGGACTGCCAGAGTGAAACCGCTTCACAAAAGTGGAGACAAGCAATTGATCAAGAACTACCGCCCAATTTCGCTAACATCGACTGCTTGTAAACTACTTGAACACATAATTCACAATCACATATCAAACTTCCTCGAAGATAACAATTTCTTTACTAAATATCAGCATGGATTCAGGAGGGGTTACTCAACTTGTACAGAGCTAGTAGAAACTATACATGATTTTTCCTCTTCAATTAACAATGGAACACAGATTGACGCCGTATTTATGGATTTCTCGAAAGCTTTTGACAGGGTCAATCACGGAAAGTTAATTAATAAGTTAGACACAATACTTCATAGCAAACAATTAGTAAAGTGGATTTCAGCCTACCTTTTAAACAGGGAACAATTCGTTGTTTTTAACAATAATTGTTCTGACAAACTTACAGTTCACTCTGGCGTCCCTCAGGGCTCTGTTCTTGGGCCTCTATTGTTTTTTATATATATTAATGATATTGTGTCTAACATTCCTGTGAAAATTAGGCTTTACGCTGATGATTGTGTCATTTATACAGAAGTAAGAAGTGTCTCAGACCAAATACTACTAAATAGCGCGTTGCAAAAAGTTTCTGCATGGTGTGAATCATGGCAAATGTCCATTCATTTTGAAAAAAACTGTATTGATGAGGATTAGTCACAAAAAGAATGCCTCACCGTTTGATTACAGTACTAATGATGTGACACTTGCAGAAGTAACAGAATACAAATATCTAGGGCTATGGGTCACTAACAATCTCAGCTGGAACAAACATATTGATTTCATAACCTGTAACGCTTTTCGTAAATTGTTTTTCTTGAGACGGGCATTGCGGTTATCCACTCCATCTGTCCGCCTACTTGCTTACAGATGTAATGTCTTGCCTACCTTAGATTATGCTACTATCATTTGGTACCCATTCACTAAGACTAACATAAACAAAGTAGAGAGGGTTCAAAGGAGGGCTGCTCGGTACATATATAATAATTACCGACGTACATCAATAACACCACTTTTAATCAAAGCTGGTCTGCCGACAATGAATGAGCGATATCGTTCTGCAAGACTTAAATTCATGTACCAATTAATTAAAGGACACTACAGAACCGAACTCACCCATTTAGTTCATTTTTCGTCTGGGTATGCGACCCGACATCGACATCAACTAACTTTAACTCCTTTCGGCATCCGTAATTGTTTTAAATGCTCATTTCTTCCACGAACTATTACCGATTGGAATAACCTCACTAACAATGAAGTGTTGCAACCGTCAGTGGCATTATTCGCTCAACATATTGCCTAGTCTGTTACTGCATTTCATCATTTTACTGTTTTATTGTGTATTTCCTTTTTTACTGTTTGATATCTTGTTGAAATGTATTCATGATGCTGGCTGCAGAGCTTCAACCTGCACCCTTATTTCCCTTATTTCTTTTGTTTTGCCATTTTTGTGAAAGTGCTTAATTCTTTTTCCCACCCTGCTATAACCCCGATACCGGGATTGCAGTATCAATAAATAAAATAAATAATAAATAAATAATAAAGTTTCGGAATGGAAATCCAAGCGTTCCGTAGATTCCGTGGCCTCTGCGAGATGCTATGACGTGTATGCTCGCCATCAAACACGCCCTTGAAACTTTGTGTTCGGTGGGGCTCCTTGCGTTACGGTAAGTGGCTCCCGATGCATGGGCGATGCCACGAAATCCAGCCCGCTTTCGCAATGTTCGCGCTAAAATGTCTTTTCGAGCGTAAAAAGGGCATTCTATACAAAATCTAGCATGATTTCCGGCGCCGGGAGTTGTTTTGGTCGGCGGCGCATGAGAGCACGAAAAAAATTTTTTTTTGGGGGGGGGGGAGGGGGGCTGTAGCCCCATCAATGTCCCCCCTGGCTCCTGCATGTTGTAGTGATGTCTATATGAGTGAAAATAATTGATGCAAACCAGTGACAATGACAAATTCAAATGTGCAACATTGCTGTGCTTTCATGTTTCTAATGAAATATGTTTAAATCATCCGTTATGTATGCGCCTCAAGGTGAGACACCTTGGGCATTGTCACAAAGAGGCTTACGCAGCGAGCCAACGGAAATGTCAGGCCTGGACAAATAATTTTCATCTCTTTCATCTCGTTCGCTTACATTTGGGCCGATTTCGCAAGCCCTGAATCATTTTTTAGGAAAGATTGCTCGAGCTAGTATTTATATTAAGAAGGGTGCTACAGGTATCCAAACTCACGGAATTTTTTTCGCAACAAACTTCAAAACAGCGTGAAGCTTGGGCACTGCCTCATAAAATATGAATATTTATATAACATATAAGGAAAAATCCAAGATACGTCGCAATCGCGACACACGCACTGCAGTATGACCAAAGCCCAACAACTGGCATCCATACTTGTGCACTTGACTAGTCGCTGTCTCTCAGGCTGCCTGATTTGTTCGTGTCTCTTTTTCGGGCTGACTTCATTTTAGTAGCTCTATAGCTCGAAATAACTTGAGGATTCCAGTGCAATAAATGCTACTGGTGCCGGGCGGCCATCGTGCGCCACCGCTGGCACTGTTGCGAACGGCACCCCTCGTAGTCAAAGCTCCTAAACTTGTTATTTGCACCAGCAACCTGGACGGCCATCACTAATGAACGTTCCATTATCGCCTTGACTGACCACAGCCATTCCGGCTCCTCATATCTCGGGAAAAAATGCCAGCACTAATTATTAAATTTTAAAAGTGCTAAATTGTCTCAGTTTCCCGATTACTAACAGGGTAACAAGGAAAACACAGCAAGGCGGGAGTCGGAAATTCGAGACGATGATCAAAACGCGAACGAGGTAAGAGCAGGAGCCAAAGTTTGGACAAGTTGGCTTGTCTTTTTCAAGGCAACATATACATCACAAAGACACGTACACTTGTCGAAACGTGGGCTCCCGCTTTTAACTCGCTCTCGTTTGGCTGAGCAGTATAACAGTACCACATATTCTGTGGGTGAAGTGGGTCCAACCATAGCACTTCGATCTGTGAAAATTTCAAGTTACCTGTAATTAGACGCAGCAGCTAAGTGCGCAGCTAAATGGTTAGCCCAGGGGGACCTTGGTCAGCGGCCCCAGAGAATCTTCGGAAATGTACGGGCTCCAATTACTATACTCTTAGAATTGGAGCATTGTAATTGCAATTGCGCCAGGCTTAACCTATTGAACTTTTATCCCGTTTTTCCTAGGCCAGTGGGCTGTTCCGATGAGAAATAAGCAACAGCTACGTGTATACTGGGAAATGGAGCCTACGCTTATACGCCTAGTAATGATCACAAGGAGTTACCATAATCCCTTCGCGCGTTCTTCAAAACAAGTTCACGCAAGCTAGACTAAAAAAAGTAAGTGCCCTTCCGCACTGTAAATAAGGATGATCAGCAAAGCTGTGAATAGCGACCCCTTAATGGCAAACTGCACCTGTGTGGCGGGTCGGCGCGCTTTTGCACTTTCTTCTGCATCTGCACACGTATGAAAAATTGTTGGCCTATGTCCACGAAGACAAGATCCACCAGAAGCTAGCCATAAACCGCTTCGCTGTAAAATTCTAGCACCCGCATTTACCTTACGGTTTTTCCTCGATATGTCTGCTGCGACCGATGCTTGGCCATGAGCTCGAGAACGAGAGCTGAAGAGAATAAGAACCTTGGTGCGCAGGCTGGCAGGACCCTTTTGCAGACAACGAGGGGAAAGACAGCAATGTCCACTCACGGACATCCTTCATTCAAGAACGATCCCAGCAAGCCTCCATCATCACCCACGCGACAGCCGGTGACGCAGATCGTACGGTGCCAGCCCAGAGCCAGAGCGGCGGACTAGTTGGTTTTGTGCCTGACCCCTTGGCAGAGCCTAGCGGGAGGAAAGCCTCTCCACTAACCCCAACCATGGCTAGCGGGCACCGAAGAAAACTCCAACGTGGTGCTTCGGCGTCTTCCAGCAGTTCGTCTACCAGATCGAGTGACAGTCGAGCCTCTGCAAAGGCATCAAGCCGCGCTGTGCAAGCAGATCACAGCGTCGTATTTCTTCACAACCCAAGTGCGTCAGCCTCAGGAATCACCGAGCTTCCGGTTGCCCACCACTCGCAGGAGGTAATCAATTTTCTTTGACGCTTCAAAAATTAATTTAATTAAGCGAAAGGCGTTGTAAAATATAAAATAAAAGACAAATGCGTGCAGATCCAAGAAAACGCACAACGAAACATTTCATGCTCGGCGCATGCGCATTGCGATCTTCAGCGATTTGGTCATCGTAGAGCCCCTTTAGATAATTTTTGTAGTGAGCTATTCTTATCTTATATCGAGTCCATAAACCGATGAGCCGCATTCCTCAGTGATAAATATAGCCGTAGGTCTGATGACGCTGGAGTCATTACCAGTGGCGTACTGCGTGCTCGATGAGCATCGTAGCATTTACTGCGCTCAGAAATTATCAGTTAGGAATCTGACTATGTGTGTGAAATCGTGCTCGAACGCCTCCACAATGCAAGTAAAAGAAGACAAGCATTTTAGTAATTACGCAGGTTCCAGCCTCTAACCACAGAACTGCGATACAGGTTTTATATACAGGGTGTCCCAGCTAACTTAAGCCCGAGTTTTTTAAAAATGTGCCTATGCATTCTTCATATGCTGGTGAGGCTTCGTGTGCTGGTGCACTCTTCGGAGGCTTCGGGTGCTGGTGATCGCCATTCCAGAAATCTCCCACTGACATACATTACAGGCACAGGTAGGCAACTGAACCTTCGGGAGAGTCACTGAGGGGTCACGAGGCGCACTAATAAGGCCGTGCGATGCATCCGGGCTGCCCGTTGTCCCATTAGAGGGATTCACCTGGTTTATTCACCGTACTTACTTTCTTCTTCTTCTGCTCAAAAATTTTAGAATGGGAAGAAACATGCACTTTAACCTGTGTACGAACGCCAATATATTTCGCCAGTAACATGTGGCAGGCACAGTGGTCCTTAGGTGCACACCGCAGAAGCTTACCCAGGTAGCACACAAAGTCTTGAAAACGTCGTATTAAGGGATTCAACGTCTGAAACGAATTTTTGACCAAAATCGACTCATCAACGACGTTCTAAAGAAGATAGCTTAAAAACGAGGGGTGAATACGTTTTGATAACGTTGGAAGCCAGGCAGCTTAAAAACGAGGGGTGAATACGTTTTGAAAACGACTCAAGGCGCCACCGCCACGCCATGGCGCGTCAGCCTCTTTAGCGGCTTCTACAGTATGCAACAACCCATCAACGCGATCTAACCTTCCGCAAGGTGGTGATACCGTCGTCAAATCATGTGACCAAGGTGGCCACGTGATTCGTGATGCCGGGCAGCCGGGCGAGCCGGGCATAGTCGCGTCGTCATGGCATCGTCGCGTCACCGCACTCGCATTGCGCTGTGGTGTGTTTGCGGTTGTTCTGAATGTGCTGCCGCTGCCCTTTGCTATGTAAGTGTTGCAGTGTTTTGCTGTCAAGAAAACGATATTCTGTGATCAGCTTGGGTTGTGCGATATGTTTGTGTGGTTTTAATTTGGAAATCAGTAGTGTTTTCAATTGTTATGTGACCAAGGTGGCCACGTTATTCGTGAAGCCGGGCATAGTTGCGTTATCGCACTCGCATGGCACTATGGTCTGTTTGCGACTGTTCTGAATGTGCTGCCGCTGCCCTTTATCATGTAAGTGTTGCAGTGCTTTGCTGTCAAGAAAACGACATTCTGTGATTAGTTTGGGTTGTGCGATCTGTTTGAGCCGGGCATAATAGCGTTATCACACTTGCATTGCGCTGTGGTATGATAGCGGCTGTTCGGAATGTGCTGCCGCTGCCCATTGTCATGTAAGTTTTGCAGGGTTTTGCCGTCAAGAAAACGACGCTCTGTGATTGGGTTGTGCGATCTGTTTGTGTAGTTCAATTTGGCAATCAGTAGTGTTTTCAATTGGAGGGCGCGGAGTGGAGGGCACTAATCAGCTCTTCAAGTTCATTGTCATGTTATGTGAGGCGCCTTTTCACTGACGCTGTAATTAAGGCGTTAAGGGCAGTATAAGGACGAAAGTTAGAGGGACGAAATCGTGCCTGTGTGTCCCTAGCATCGCGATCGGCCGCTATGCGTGATCCTAACAAGAAAGCATTTTGCAGAATGCGAAGAAAGGCGGCAAAATTTCTGTCTGTGCGCACCTTGCCGATCTCCGCAATAGAGCCGTCATCCTGGTATTTTAGTCTCCCGTTTAGCAAGAGTGCTGCAGACAAGGGAACTGGTTCAAACAGGCGTTTTTTTTCAGTATTCAGTACTAGTGCGGTATCCCAAAAGGTGAGGTCAAGTGCTCGCCCTACTTTCTTCCCTCGCGCTACAGCGCACTGACAGAATTTTGCGTGCACCATACCGTGCTTTTATCGTTTGCGCTTCAGGTTCTCGATTGTGTTTTCGCCCCCTTTACCCACGTGATGGGTATTTCATGGTATTACCGGGTACCACGTGTGTCCATATATTGTGTCCAATATATGAAACGGCCAAATTCAATTTTATTTGATGCCTCAAATGGTAGTTATGTATCGAGTAATGTAGTGTAGCTTTGTGCTTGTTATCAATTTTACTATTTGGCGAATGGATACAGCATGTACGCTGTATAACTCGCTTGTGGATACTGCATACGTGAGTCGAGTATGCCCTTGGTATAAAATAACTTGTATGCTTTAGGTAGTACGATTGTTTGCAGTTTGGGACATGTGTCGGAATGTACGCTGTGCGCCCTTCGCGCTTTACGGCGGCCTGCCGAGTTCGTGCGGGTGCCATGTGTGCGCATGGAGTTCGCGAAGCGCTCTCGCAGTTTTTATATATATATACACATGTGTTCTGTTCGCGCGCTTCGCACAACAGGGCATGTCGCAGTTCTTTGTCCTTGCGCAACACATTTTCCTAGCGTACGTGTGTGCATTATTTGATACCGGTTTCACACGGGGCTCTTTTAGCCGCTATCCAGTCCGTCACAAATCGAATTTCTCGGTCGTGATTGGCTCCTCTGCGCAAGCTACGAGAGTGAGCCAGTCGCATCGATAATTTCGATCCGGATCGGCCTTGATCGCGATCGAGAGTGGTCGTGTGACACCGGTTTTACACATGGCGCCCACATAGGGAACACTTTAAGTTCAATGCTACTGAGTGAAGAGCAAGTGCATATATATGCCAGTGGTGGTATGTGGGCAAGTCTTTCTGGTGAAGCCAATACTTGCGCATTCAAAACATTTCAATTATTAGTGTAGTGCATCAATGTGTATACTTCGACATAATGAAGCACCAGTGCAGATATCTGAGCATACCTGTCCAGGGCAGCAAGTGTGTCTACATTGAAACCACTACCAGCATGTGCGGCAGTTCTATTTCCAGCAGCGGGACTGCACAATAATCAGTAGGGTGCTCTCAAGCTGTTTATCTATGAAGCTCTGCCTTTACTGTGTGCCAAATATTTTTGGACGTGAAAGTGGGGGTGAATTCGTAAACATCAGTGGAACTGTGCCTGGACTTTGTGGCAAATGTTTTTGGATGTGAAAGTGTGAGTGAACTGGCAAAGAATTTGCTCTGGGCTACATGTGTTAAACGTTTTTCTAATTCAGAGTGCTTTTTTTTACTTTAGGAGACTGGAGATGTGCGCAAAGTGTGACATGTCAGTGTGCTAATTAATGTATTTGCTGGTTTGCAAATTATTCGTTGCAACTTTGTTTTTGCCAGAGAGGTACAACTTTGCCTCTTGTAAAGGGCTTTTTAGATAAAACACTTACTATTTATTATGACCATTGCTTCCTTTGTTACACAAATACAGCTTCCAGTGCATTCCAGTTTATTTCCATGTTTATGTAAGTTTCTAATATGAGGCTTGCATATTCATTTTTCACTTTCTGGAGTGGCAAGATGCAGCATTACTGTCTCATCGTTCACTGTACTACAGTAGTGTTCACTTGTTACACTGAATCTCCCGTTTAAGTATTCTGTACTAATTTCACTTTATTGCTTTTTTGTTGTATGGTGATTTTTTGTTGCCATTACCTTCTTTGATATATCCTAAAGCCAATATTTCCAACTTTGCATTGTTCCCTTTTTTTTTATTTCTGTCACAGGATTGTTTTATGATGGTATGCGGTGGTATTTCTTTTTGTGCAATTTTCAAGCTTCTAGCTGATATGTAACATTGCTTGGAGGCAGCTGCCATCCGATTCATGCTCTTGCATTTTTCAGTCTACTTCTTCCATTCGCTCCGATGTCACTTCTGCATAACTCCAGTCCATCTAATAGCACGTGCACTTCACTATGATAAATTAGACACTTTAGTACACTCCAGGTTTTTCTGTTCATTTTTGTATGTGTACTTGCAATTTTGTTTATGTGCTAGTGAATGTTCACTTTCCAGTTCATTACGAATCCTTTCTGCGACTTTTGTCATTGTTGATGTACTTTTACTTCTATTTGCATTTCTCACAGTTTGTTCGAACCTTGCATAAGCATTACTTTTTAATAAATTGTTTTCGCTTTGTCACAATGTGCTCACATGCACTCTTGGCATGAAGGGCTTGGTCTGGCCACCTGCCAAGACGTGGCCATTGCAGGATGTCATTCCCATTGTGGTTGTCAGCATCGTAGCTTACTAAAGGCGGTACTAAGGATTTATTATTCCTAACCGGCTCATTTTCGTGCGACTTGGTAGAGGATTTGCCGGCCATGCGGGGAACAGTGCTTGGCACTGCGCCACGGCTCTTACAGTCAACACCGACGCTTCTACTTATGTGGGGTGCGATTGGAGATCGTTGTTCGAAACACCCGATTAGTTCCCCTCACGCGATTGGCCTAGGCCGTGCCAACTGGTGCGGCTGACGACGTCGGCGCGGCATAGGCCAGTCGCGTGAGGCGAAACTAAACGCGTGTTTTGAACAACGATGTCTGATCGCGCCCGTCACCCGCGAAAATTAGCTTCAGATGATCGTAAACCTTTCAAGACCACTTCTAGACTAGCTTTTTGATAACGTCCTAAAAACGTTTAGAAATTGGTTACGAATAGTTTTGGCAAAGGGATTACTTGTGTCTTTCCCAATCCTATTTCTAGACCAGCTTTTCGAATACGTCTTGCAGACCCTTCCCAGATCGTCTCAAGCAAGTAATTAAGCCGGACATTAGCAGAGATATACAACGTTTTCCCGCCGAAGTTCTCTCATTCGTGTCTTCTTTAACCCGTTTTTATCGTCTTGGATAAACGCTACGAAAACGTTACGTATCTCTTTTGTGCTACCTTGGTAGTAGGCTTGGAACACGTCAGCACGTCCACTCAATGCACACACCTTTCAGGATGAATCTTGCTGCAAGATCAGTAGGAAGTTATTCAAAACATAGCGCACATATATTTTTGTTAAGAAACGCTATATTCTTCTGTTGCTCGCGTTTTTCGGAGTTGGTGGCCGACTCGTAATTGCGAACTTTTCTTCAGTAGTGGCAGTTACCATTCAGCTTTCGTTAGTCCCATTTCTTTCCGTTGATTTTGTCTTTCTCTTTTGCGCCACACTCCAGAAAGCTCATAGTCTGCGCGCTTCATGTAAGCGCGCTGCGCTCTATGCAATTAAGCCATATGCAAGAAATCGCGAGGCCTAGGAGTGTCACAGACGACGGCCGTTCCATTGGAACAACTTTCTTCACGCAGCAAGTACCCCGGCCCCTCAGTACCACCGCACCCAAGGGGTCCTCCGAGTCAGAAGATGCTCGTAGCTACCGGATGCCTGCCAGCGGCCGTGCGACCCGTCCTTGTTCGACAACAGCCGTCACTCCCTTCGCCTCGCATGTCGGCCCCCCGCTGAGCCAAGGTGGAACGGCACCTGCCGGCCACGAAACGCAGGCTCTCGAATGCAAAAGATGCACGGATGACCAGATGTCATGTTAGCAGGTAGCATATTGCAGGCTGTAGTCACAGCATAGTGCAAGGCCAGCCACTGTAGGCCACGGCGCAGTGCGTATATACTATGCGCCTCACGACGTAGTTGTCGAAAAACCTACCGAAATTCTGAGAATTGTCTAGTGATGCGCAAGCGCTGGGTTGGCTCGGTTGTGACTTCAGTTTTGCTTACTTTTGGTTACTTGCTTTTCCTAGCTTGTGCGCTCCTACCCACGGCTTTTCCTATAGCAAATGATGCTTAGGCTTTAGTAGACGATAGCCTAAATTTTCTCGCCGCATCAGGCCCATTCAAAGCGATCGTACAAATCGAACCGGAATGTCGAGCACGAGCGTGCCTCGACGTGCCCTCGATGGAGCAAAGCGTTCGAAAGGGAACTGCGGCAGTAGCGTGGGAGGTGTTCCGCGAGGGGATAGGGCATCGACGCGACGCCATGTCACCATCGCTGTCGCTCGCGCAAGTGCCTGTGTTATGCTCATTCCTTGTCCGCGCGAGCTCTCGCCTGCGTTCCGAGTGCACTTCTATGTGGCTCAATGAACACGCACCAAGCGTCTCAACGCGCTCACTTGGTGGCGAGGAGCTCATACGTCGAAGTATGCTCAGCAGCGTTTAATAGGACATTGGGCCACCCCAAAATTTCAAGTTGGCCCACCCCCAAATTTAAGTAGGTGCATCATCGAATTTTAAGTTGGCACAATTGGCACAACCCCACGTTTCAGTTGGGCCAACTGCAAATTTTAAGCTGGTCCAGGTGAAAATTGTATTCGGTCTACCTCCAAATGTAAGTTGGACCACCCCCACCACCAAAATTCAAGTAGAATTTAACAGACTCATGTAACATTGAAATGCAATCAATGGCCATGGCAGATCCATCGCAGCGGACTTCCATATTATTTTGGCGATTTGGCCGCGAGATCATCACTTTGCCTCCAGTGTAAAATGATCGTTTCCTCGTATTTCTATCGCCAATACCGCTTTGAAGCGTCTTGCGCTGCCTCTAGGTTACACTACACGATCTCACGAGACTCATGTAACCTATGCAGGAGGTCCAGCGCATACTCCACCACACTTATGGGCACCCGATCGTTCTCCCAAAGCTCACGAACTAGCCTCAGTGGACTTCGAAGATTGTGTCCATATACCAGCTCTGCCGTTGCACACGCTGATCCTTCATGGGGCACCGTGAGCAGCGCAGAGTGTGCGCGGTTGGCAACAGTGCCAGTCACCCTTGCTTTCATGGCAAACCGCCCTCAAAACTTTCTTGAGGACGGAATCTCATCTCCCTACACTGTTGCTCTGCGGACGATAGACCAAGCTATGCCAAAATTATAACGCCACATTTCTAGAGAAATGTTGTCGTGAGTGCGCTCGTGAATACATTTCCCTGGCTGGATTGTGTTTCTGCCATGAAACCGAGGCACGAAAATGTGGAAAGCGGAGCACTCACTGCCTCGAGCGAAGTTGTCTCCTTTAAATGAACCGCCTCAGGAAACTTTGTGGCAGGGCGGAATAAGGGGAAAACGTATATGTTTCCCGCATTTGGTTTTGGCAATGGTCCAACCAAATCCACAACAACTTTGTGGACGGGCTCGTAAATAATGAGCGCCTTTACCATGGGTGCTTTCCATTTGTCGTTAGACTTGCCTGCTCTCTGACAAGTCTCACAAGTGTTAACTAAATCCCACGCTTCCATGAAACAGTCTGAACAATAAAATTCCTGCAGCAGTCTTTTCTTCGTATTATTCATACCTAGGCTCCTGTATGACGAGTGGTCATGACAAAGGCTCAGTAAGTACTTGTGATATGGAACCGGCACCACCACTCTTCGGGGGCGTGGGTTCAGATACCACCACTGCCACCAGTTTGTTGCGGCGTAGGGTGGCGCTTGGGCAAGTAATCCAGCACGCCCAGCGACGAATACGCCCGGTCATAGGACTGAAGGGAAAAAGGGTATATTGGCTTAGACACACGACTCCAGTTACGGAAGCCTACTCCATGCAGAAGTAAGTTAAACATCCGAGCTCACATCAATGGACCCTCTGTTCCTAGAGCTTGAAAAGTCTCCGGTTTTCATACCGTCGTCTTCCCTAGGCGAGTCCAATAGGGAATGTGAGAACTGTCTAGCAGCTAATCATAATCATCGAATCCATTGCGCTACCAAGCACATGCTATCGCAACGCTCCGCAGTAACACTGCCTCCGAAGCCCGAGTAACCTGCGAATCCAAGGTCACCGTCGTTGTTCGGTAGCACTTGATGTTGCCCTTCCTCATCATTAGTTCAGTCTGTCAAGTAGCGGGGGGAGTGGTGGCCTTTTATGGAACCGTCAAGAGTCCGTGTCTACGCAATGTTGACGTCTGGATAGGCGCTGGTGGATGGGTCGGTGTTTGCTTCGTGGTAAACGCCTAATTAACTCATTTATGGCGTTGAGACGTAACACGGGCTATTAGCGACAAATTGTTAGGGGTAGATTGGCACACAACTTCAAGTGTCTCTGCATGTAGTTGATTGGTATTCAGAAGATACGTTCCTCAGAACGAATATTGAGAACCGTCAGCTCTCCCCATCAATCTGTTGTTGGCCTGATGATACTGTTGCAACATCGCCACTGTGGTCGCATGTTGCTGCAGCATATCCTTTCACGCTGTAGAGTGCAGAACTGGACGGGTTGGTGCATGTTAGCGAGAACAGAGCAGCGCGAAAGCATTGCAGATGAAAGACACCCGGCTGACTAACAGCGGATCTTTCTAGATGTCTAAAGAAAGGCGACAATAGAATAGACGACGTACCTGCGTACGCGCTCAGTGTCTCTGCCAATGCTTCATCGAGAATTGGTGGGAGCATTTCATGGCTTTCGGGCTCAAAGCCAGTTCAAAACTCCAACTTGGCTTCATTGTCGTAAGTGCCGCTATTTCGCATGGTTGAAATGTACTAAGGTGCTAATTATGCATGGGGATCAGTCAGCGATATAAACTGCTGAAACGTTGCACATTCAGCGCATGTCATTTTCTTATATCACAGCTCTCTGTGTATCACTACAAAAGCAAAGTTTATTTACTTCACGTGCCATTGGGCTAGAAAACTATGTAATTTATAGTTCTTCCCGTTGTTTGTCTTGCCGCGTTTTCGCTTTGTTGATTTGCAAGAAGCGCTTGCACGTAGCAATATGATGGCGTCGTCACGACTTGTATATAAGAAGGCGTTCATTTGCGTAAAAGTGTCAGTTGGTAGCAAAGCGCATTTTTGTGTCCTGCTTTTTTATTGTCGCGTTATTTTCACCATTTGCAACAGTACATTGAAACGAACTCGCTGGCTCTCTATTTAATGATATCGTTCCACAAAGTATAGCAGCACAATTCTCATACCAGGAAATGTTGAACCACATTGTCAAAATTCCACATGCGCTGGTGCTGTTTGATTAGCCTTAACCTCGGCAGTTGCCTCGTTGTGGCACCGATCGCTAGTGCGTGTGTGCGGCGCTCGAGCAGCAGGCAGCGTGAAAACGTTGTTAGGACAATGGTTTTATAAAAGGTGCTTACATTAGTGATCGCCTCGAATAACCGCTTCCTGTCTTGACCATTTACATTGCCTGCAAGAGTGGTCCCTTACGTAATACTATAGAGGAGGCAATCTCAAGCCTCCCGCCCTCCAAACTAGTACCAATCGCTCCCATAATGGGCACGTTCGAAGATAGACGGTCGCCTCCTGCCTGTCGAAACGACTGCGCGACCGTTCGCGTAAAAGCCTGTGTTAGTACTACCGACTGCATTTACATGATGGCAAGCGTCGTTTCGCAATACTAAAAGCCTGGTACACAGCACTGCTGTGTTGCAGAGTGCCACAATATATATATGCTCCAGAAGACGAAATGCCAGGAACCGCTGTTCATACTCTGAATATTTTAGAAAAATTTCAAGGCAAGTGCCGAGCTGTATGCAGAGCCAAATGTCAATTTCTTAAAATGAAGCATTGTTTGAGGACCATCCCATAGTGTTCCCTGGGTCGCTCGGGGATCTGCTTGAGTGTCCGTCGGGCACTGGTTAGATTCTTTCCGACTGGATTCAAGCTGACTCTTAAGAAAAAACGTGTTCGCCTTTGGGAATCGTGCTGTGACCATCAGGCCAGAAGCGCATTATAGTTCCCTCGTGTGAACAGCAACTAGCTTTTTAAAATTGGCGCCACGTTTTGACTATAATGATGATTTCTAAACTATGACACATACCCGTAACGGGCGATTGGCATAGATGCGGGTGGTACATATCGTACCATCACTTTGCGTGTTTGAAGTGATCGCCACGTGCTCGTTGCAATTTTGACGCAGTGAGACATACCCACAACAGAGATATTCAAAGAAGCATGTGCGCAAGTTGAGTATGATGACGACTTCGATACCACGACCACGGAAATTTGTACAAGACGCGGGCGGTACAAACCGCGTCACCAACTAGCTTTTTGATATGAACACCACGTGTCAATGTACACGACATCTATGCTATAGCATATGCCCATAGCAGGAGATTGGCAAATAAACGCGTTGGCGTGTTGATTATGATGATGATTCCCACGCAACGACACATACCGACAACGGGGGCCTAGCCAAGAAGGGGGCAGTACACAACGCGCCATCACCAACTTGCCTTTCGAGATGATTGCCGCGTGTTCATGACAATTATGATTTCTATACTATGCCGCATAATAGAAGGGCGGATCGGCCAAGACGCAGCCGGTACCTTTTAATGAAATTAAGAAATACAGGCTGATTATATATTTGTAACATTGCTCAGCAAGGGTGTTATAGAGCCACATAGATGCACCAGTTTCCTTTATCCCTACGACAGAAGAAAGAAATGACCAAACTGATACTGCTTCATTAACTGCTTCACACAGATTCCAGCATGCGTCTCGAATCAGATAGTTTTTTGCGTGTCTTCTTTTCAACCGTTTAGCGCGTAGGTATGGTGGTCCTTACGTCGACGTCGACAAAGCTTTGTAGGCATTCTGCGTGTCGGTGCGTCCACTCAATTCTCGCCCTTTCAGAGGGAAGCTCGCTACAGAACCGCGCTGATGAGACGCATTATTGTGATTATGTGAACTATTCAATGTTTCCAAATTGCTGTAATTGCCATCGCGTGTATTGGCCGGAACGGTAAGCGCAAATATGATGGACAATCTCGGTATAGTTTATTTGTGGTCTACGGCGTCCTGTCATAGTAATGACAGCAGTAGATGTGCAATCGACAATTTGGCATTGTTTCTATAAGATTTGTCTGTTGTTATGCGCCTTTGCAACTCTCTGCAGGCACGTATAGCCGTCGACAAATCAATGATCGCTTGAATCTTGTAAAATATGCAGTTCCCCTATAAAGCTCCCTCAATATACACAAGGATGAAAGTGCGAGCTATTTAACGTTAGATTTATTTTAACACTCGAAATAACGTTAGAATTACATAATAGGAATTCGTGGTAATGCACTTGTCTTGTTGAAGGGCATAATCTTAGTCAGATGTGTGGACACCGTATATAGATCCTCAAAAACTGGTTCCACAACATCGCGCCCATGTTACCGAGAAAGACTACAACGCCAAAGAGACAGGGATCGTTTGCATATCCACGCACCTACCAAAGAAAGTGATGACAGTCAACAAGCGACAGGAATGCTTCTATTGCGCTTTACGTCGCAACTAAATAAACTACACTCGCCTTTATTTCGAACATTTGTAAGCAGAATGACTTGTCTGTTTTATTTAATAGACGCATGCACAAACTATTCTTGCGAAATATCTTGTCGCTGACGGGAAAGGTATATCTGGCGTTGGTTATCGCGTACCTCATTACATTTGGTTCGACGCCTTAAATGAAAGACCCATTCTGTATGTCCCCTCAGCCAAAAAAGGTGTTCGATATCGTGCAGTTTCTGGAAACCAATCTGGAGTCCAGAGATTGCAGTTTCCCAACCATTGCACATCGGGACGTTGAAAATAGTGCCACGAGTGCCGCGCTCAAATAGCGCACATCGTCTGTGTAAACTAACCATCCATGGAGCACTGCTTCGACTGCTACACGAACTTCTTTACGATTCACGGCTCTTAGCAAGGCGCAGTAGCACCACCTTGCCGAGGTTGTCGTGTTTATAAGCTTTTTTATCGCGACTGCCTCAATACCTTTGTGGTCCACGAAGTTATACTTCTGCGTACACGTTACACGTCGTTTTCAATTTCCTGTTCTGCTGTTCACGTTGTGTGCGCTTTAATTTTGCGTTCTGTTGTGTAATACGTGACACGAGGGTTGCGAGCCGCCTAGCCGCCTCTTTCGTTCAGCGTCCGCTCGATACTAAGCGAAAAGACACTGTAGTTCAAAAACAAACTCGTTGATCCCTCTTTCATACGCATTGGTAGAACACGAAAGTGAAACCTGCCTCAGCGAAGCTGTTGCACGCTTGCTTTGGTCAAGTCGCGGTCTGCTGCAGCAAAAGGCGCACAGCTTGCAGGTTTGTTTGCCCTTGTTGCGGGTTTGTTCGGTGCGCGGGGTCCTGTTCGCGAGCGGCGTCCTGCTACCGAGTCTCTTCGGCGAAAGTATAGAAGCATGTTGGTCCATAGCGTCTTGGGCAGCCGCTTGAGTTGCGGTAACGCTGACCTTCAGGAATGCTAGTGGCAGAATTCGCAGCATGCGCCGCGAACGCGTGAAGGCGCTCTGCTTCACGCTGTCGTGTCTCTCGCCTGATGAAAGCTAGATTCGCCCGTCGAGGTCGCTGCTGAATGGGTCTTGTCTGCGCTGCTTAGCGCAGCAGTTTTCTTAGCTGGTGCCATCGCAAGCGAAGCAGTAGGCGTCGCGTAAGCACTGCTGATGCATGTTGAAGGTGCACTCAGTAGGTGACGAGGTCTCACAAGCTAATCTGACGCGAAAAACAAACCATGTGAGGAAACAGCGTCGTCACCTCAGTAGAACGCCTACACCGCCTACACCAGGCTACACCGTGCTGAAGACTCCGCTGCGCTGCCTCGAATCGCTGAGTGTCGGCGCTCGTTAATGTCATAATGCACTACTTGGCTTCACCACTCCTAGAAGGTGGCGCCATCCTTGTTAAGAGAACATATTGACACGTGTACTTATCTTTATCGGGCGACCACGTTTCACCACCTAAAAAATGTTATCGCACAGCGCGGGCCGCGCCTGCATGTAACCGATGTTTCTGGAAAGTTATTGATGCTTCTATCGCTATCTGTTGTCATCACACCTTATGATATCTCATTTCATCGCCTGTCGTGAATGGTACAGAACTTTGTGGAAGGCACGCGGGTCTCAACGATTAGTCTGGAACATTCGACGATTGATGTATAAAAGCCGACGCGCTTGACCCGTTAATCAGGTTTCGACGATCGCTGACCGTGTTCGCCGCTATCGTTGTGCTATAAGTGTAGCCTGTTTTGTGGGCACAGGTTCGCCAAATAAAAGTTAGTTTTGTCGTTCACAGTATTGCTACTGCGTTCTTCAACGTCACCACCACGTGACATCTGGTGGAGGTGCTTTACGTTCATGTACCGGACGCCCCCGACAAGCCGTAATTCAAGCCCGGACCGCAAAGACAACAGCAACTTCGTCCCGGAACATCGAGCAAGCCGCCGGCTACAGCACCTTCCCCCAGAACAAGGAATTCTACCAGAGACTACCAAGAAGGTCATACCGAGAAGATCGTCCAGAGATGACCAAGAAGACAGCCCCAATTGTAGCCTCAGCGGCCCCAATAGTTCTGCAGCAGCCCAGGGAGCCACCGACGTTCCGCAGTTCCACACTTGAGAACCCGGAAAGCTGGCTGGAGACGTATGAGAGGGTCTCTACGTTTAACAGTTGTGATAGTGACGACAAGCTGCGACATGTGTATTTCGCATTGGAAGACGCCGTCAGGACCTGGTTCGAGAATCGAGAATCCACCTTAACAACGTGGGACCTGTTCCGAAGCGGCTTCTTGCAAACATTTACAAGCGTCGTGCGAAAAGAGCGAGCCCAAGCTGTACTAGAAACCAGAGCGCAGCTGCCAAATGAGACGATCGCGATCTTCACAGAGAAGATGGCCCGTCCTTTCCGGCACGCCCACCCGGAAATGTCGGAGGAGAAAAAAGTCCGCTTCCTGATGCGGGGCGTCAAGCAAGAACTTTTCGCCGGACTTATTCGTAACCCACCGAAGACTGCAGTTGAGTTTTCTGCAGAGGCATCGATGATCGAGAAAACTCTGGAGATGCGCACCCGGCAATATAATGGCCAGGGGCTCACGCCGCAGTATGCCATCCAAGGACTGGGTTCCGAAGACCGTCAAGAGACCATCAGGGCCATTGTGCGCGAAGAACTGCGCAAGGTCCTGCCTTCATCGCAGCCTCAAGCGGCCTCGATCGCCGACATCGTGAAAGATGAGGTTCAGCGATCACTTGGGGTTATTGAGGTACAACCTCGATTACCGCAGCCCCAGCCAGAAGCGATGACCTACGCCGCCGTCGCACGCCGTCAAGGCCCCCCTCCGTGACCGCACCAGGGCCCCGTGACGCCGCAATTACGTCGTCCGCCACCGCCGCCGCCAGCACGCCCACCCGTCGCCCAGCGCACCTACGCGAGGAAGACGGACATTTGGCGAGCCCCCGACCACCGCACGCTCTGCTATCACTGCGGAGAAGCCGGCCATGTGTACCGCCGATGCCCATACCACGACATGGGACTCAGTGGGTTCGCCGTCAACGCACCGCGTCCACAGCTTGCGGAGCGCTCACGTGACATCGCCGATTATCTAGCCGCCACTCAGTAGAACTCTCGACGACCATCCCGTACGCTGTCACCCGGCCGCTACCTGTCGCCGCAGCGCCGACGAAACGCCGGCCCAGCCCGGGGCTGCTATGCGAGCCCATATCCGGAAAAGGAAAAGCAGCAACCGATGGAGGTGCGGGTGCTGTTCGTCGAGCGGACAAAGATCCTCCGCCGCCGACGAAGACGACGAAGAGACCATCTCGACGACACAATAACGACACGCCGCCATCCCGACGAAATCAGGAAGCCAAGACTACGCCGATGAATGACGACTTGATGACGCGACGTTGCAGCTTCAGTTCAACACGACGTAGCCGTGATCCGACGCCAAGGCCTAACTGCAACGCCAGACAAAGAACCACCGACCTCGACGTGCTCCTCGACGGTCACGCAGTTACCACCTTAGTGGACACAGGGGCCAATTACTCCGTCATGAGTGGACACATCGCCGCCCAGTTGAAGAAGGTTAAGACTGCACGGGAGGGCCCTCAAATTCGGACTGCTGGAGGACACCTCATCCCGCGGACTGGAATCTGTACGGCAAGAATAACCATTCATGACAGGACTTACCCTGCCACCTTCGTTATCCTCCAACAGTGTTCACGAGACGTCATTCTCGGTATGGACTTCCTGAACCAACACTGCGCATTCATCAACCTGAAGTCGAAGTCAATAACGCTCTCGAAAGATAAAGCGATACTGCCGGAGAGCCCTCGTAGTCACCACGCCTTGAGTGTGCTCGAAGATCAAGAGAGCATCCCGCCTCGCTCCAGCATTGTTATTTCGGTTGGCATTGAAACACCCGCTGACGTAGAAGGCGTCATCGAAGGCAACCAACGTCTACTGCTAGACCGTGAAATTGGCGTCGCAAGAGGGATCGCTCGACTGCATGGAGGGAAAACTGAAGTGTTGCTGACAAAATTTAGCCAGGAGTTCAAGCACATCAAGAAGGGCACGACGATCGCGTACATCGAGGACATTCTGGAAACCACTAATGCGTTTGTCCTCTCGGATTCCGCCGCATCTACCCCGACGACCATGGTTCCCGAACCAGACTACGACATTAATCCAAGTCTCCCCATGATTAAGCAACAGCAGCTCCGAAGTCGGCTCCGACGATACAAAAGCTACTTTTCGACGTCATCGAGGATTCGACAAACACCAGTCGCCAAGCATCGCATAATCACCGAGGAGTGCGCTCGACCACTCCGCCAGAGCCCTTACCGAGTTTCGCCGCGAGAACGTACAGCTATAAGAGAACAAGTCGACGAAATGCTGCGCAACGACATCATCCAGCCGTCGAAAAGCCCGTGTGGCATCCCCTGTTGTCCTGGTAAAGAAAAAGGACGGAACCCTACGTTACTGCGTCGATTATCGTCGTCTGAACAAGATCACGAAGAAGGACGTATACCCCTTCCCACGGATAGACGACGCATTGGGTCGGCTCTGCAACGCTAAATACTTCTCCTCGATGGACCTCAAGTCTGGCTGGTCAAGTCAAGTCTGGTCCTGGCAAGTAGGAGGCAATGAACGAGATCGCGAAAAGACCACCTTTATCACCCCAGACGACCTCTACGAGTTCAAGGTTATGCCATTTGGACTGTGCTCGGCGCCTGCAACGTTCCAGCGCGTGATGGACACGGTTTTAGCAGGATTGAAGCGGCAGACCTGTCTCGTTTACTTGGATGACGTCGTTGTCTTCGCCGGAAATTTCAACATTCACCTTAGGCGGCTTGCAACAGTACTGGAGGCCATCAAGTCATCAGGGCTCACTCTGAAGCCACAAAAGTGCCGCTTCGCTTACGATGAGCTTCTGTTACTAGGCCACGTCATCAGCCCATCTAAACTCTCCCCGACCCGCAGAAGACAGCTGCCATCGCAAAGTTCCCGCAGCCCATCGACAAGAAGGCAGTGCGTAGATTTCTTGGCATGTGTGCCTACTACAGGCGATTTGTCAAGGACTTTTCACCCATCGCTGAGCCGCTGACACAGCTAACTAAATGTGCCGTCGAGTTCAAGTGGAAAACGCCGCAGGCTGACGCTATTTCGGACCCTACAAGGTCATCCGACGTATTGGCGCACTGGACATGAGTTCGTGCCAGACGGTATTTCGCATTCACAGCGGCGCCCCGTACTATCTGAAGGGGTCAACGTGGTGCGCCTTTAAACCTTTCACGGACGCTGACGAACTTTCCTTAATATGTTGTTTTCATTGCTACGAGTGCTTTTCTTTATTACTTCCGTTTTTTATAGCGTCGGGTCGATGCTTTTTAAGAGGAGGGTAATAACACGTGTACTTATCTTTATCGGGCAACCACGTTTCGCCGCCTAACAAATGTTATCGCACAGCGCGGGATGCGCCTGCATGTATCCTAAGTTTCTGGAAAGTTATCGATGCTTCTATTCGCTGTGTCTTGTTGCCGAACCTTATGTTATCTGATTTCATCGCCTGACGCGAATGGCGTAGAACTTTGTGGAAGGAACGCGGGTCCCAACGATTAGTTTGGAAGATTCGACGATTGACGTATAAAAGCCGACGCGCTTGACCCGTTAATCAGATTTCGACGATCGCCGACCGTGTTCGCTACTAGCGTTGTGCTATAAGTGTAACCTGTTTTGTGGGCACAGCTTCGCCCAATAAAGGTTAGTTTTGTCGTTCACAGTATTGCTACTGTGTTCTTCAACGTCACCATCACGTGACAATATTTTACTCGTTCCCGCCGACGTCTCATCCGGTAGAAACAGTTGATGACGGACCTGGCATAGAACACGTACGTGCTAAATATTGTAACCTGTCCAAAAATAGCTGCTTTATGAATTAAGATTTGAAATATGTATGAAAAAAGACCCATTTGAGAGCACCGTCGAGATGTTTGAGCTCTTTGCTAATAGAACTCTCAGTTCCTATGCAGAGGCGAATTCCCAAGGCTCTTCGTTCGTATGTGCTGTTTTTCATTGACGGCTCGCTTTCGCTAATCATAGAGAGATTGTTGTTTTGAAAGGAGGAAAAAATTGGGGTGAAGTGCAGCGCACTAACTGTCTCTCGTGAGAGGACACCTCAACCGCGCTGCACAGTGGGGAATGGATAGAAAAGAGTGGTGGAGGAAAGTGGAAAGGAGCAGCAGTGGTCGAACCACTGTAGGCGTGGGAAGGGGGCTCAGAGGCGATCAAATAAGGACGATGTCCTCGGCGAACACCTAAATCGCTAGGAAGAGGCGCTTCTGGCTTGAGATGCAGCCCGAGGGGTGCAGTAGATTGTCCACCGTTGCACAGGGAATGTTGTGTGTGCGGTAGACTTTTGCAAGGGCCGCGCGCGCGTTCGAGAAAGTTGGGCACTCACACAGCAATTGTTACTGTGCGAGTGCCCAACTTCTTCGAATGCGCGCGCGGCCCTCGCAAAAGTCTACCGTACATCATATGTCGTGTAGCACTATTGTCTGGCCCGAACGCTTTTAGTATAAGAACGTTTTATGAATACGTTCGCACTTTTGTGAAATCACTAGCACTTGTTGAATTGTCAAAACCAAGGAACAATGGAAAAGAATGAAGACAATAAATGCGCATGAAAAATTTCACGTATTTCGAAAGGAAATATAAAAATAAGAAGAAAAACTGAAATTTATCTGGATGAAAAGGCAACTTGTCGCAGGTGGCACTCCAACCCGCTTTTTCAGCATTACGCGTGCGATGTTTCACCATCGAGCTATCGCGGAAGCCTTCCTCCCGTTCAAGTTTTTGGCTGTTTGAGTATTTCTACGAGATTATCCCTGGGAGTAGCTAGCCAATGTACACCATCCTTTCAGCGGCCGATGTCGCATCGTCTAGCGTTTGAACTTGAAGCACTCAGCTGACCAATAAACCTTTGAGTAATGTCATATGGCAACAAGGCTAAGTCGTTTTCAATAAAAACAACAGGTAAGTTGCCCTGTGCTCATAATCTGATTGTCCGTTGATTTAGTTTGTGCATAGTTGTAAATAACAAAGTTCTAGTCCCTTCGTAGGCGTAAATATGCACTCGTGAGCGCACCACTCTCTGTTTCTATTTGTAAAAAAGGTGAGTCGTGCAGACAGGACACAAGAGAAGTGGACAACACGAATGCCAACACGGCGTTCGTGTGTTCCACTTCTCTTGTGTCCTGTCTGCACGCCTCACCTTTTTTGCATAATGAATGCTTACCACCTAGCTCAGTTTTTTGTCGTTCTAAGCTTTTATATGTAGATGGATGTTCTGACTACTGAGAATGTCATAATGCACATAAGCATGTTTTTATGGCTGGAATAATGTGTGAATGCCATTCTGATTCTTTTGCTTCTTCGGTTCATGAGCGTTGCGTGCGGTGCTGCGCCAGCGATAACATTAGCATTGGTTGGTCGTGAGTTGTAAATAAAATGATATTGTTGAATGAATGAATGAATGATCGTATTTTATTTGCCAAAACCACAATTTCATTTTTTAATTATTTCACCACCAGGGGATCTAACGTGCCCCCAGTGCACGAGACACGCGTGTTTTTGAATTTCGGTAGAATTATTGGAAGAAGAAAGTAAAGAAAGCGCAGTTTCGCCAAAGGCGAAGCACTGACAGTGATAGCAAAGCACTAGAGAATTGTATTAAGCAAGGTTTGAAGTTTATTTACCACATAAGTAACAGATGTATACAAGCGGTGGGGATGTCAGAATAAAAGCTGCATAACGGCAGCTTGACATGTCCCACCTGCCCGTGAACAACCGGCAGCAAGATAACATTTTCGTTGTACGTACTTCTGCTAGATTTTTGTACGTACTTTGCTAAGAGCTAGGATATATATATATATATATATATATATATATATATATATATATATATATATATATATACATATACATATATATATCATTCACATAAATTTTTTAGTAATGTGTTCTTGGACATACGACGTATGTTTACTTCACTCAGACTGTATTAAGCGTCGAAGGAAGACAGTAGGAGCGTGCTTGAAGGCCACAATTATTCGGTGGGCGTGGAACTGCACGGTGTTCAGTGTATCGATTTAGGCGAAAAGCAGGATTGTGTTGCAAATAAAGTTTGCAATGTTTATGACATGATTAGCACCCTTATTCATGTCACAGTTAAAAGAACAAATAAGTTGATGCTCGTACAGGTGGTCTCCTCCTCAAATTTGATGTTTCCGGAATATAACACGCGAATGTGAATTGTAAGGCAAGTCTGAAATAGCACGTAAGGAGTTATTTTCAAGTGAAACTAAATCACCAAACTCTCTCTTAGTACTATTTGACTGAACGAGCTTACATTAGCGCAGGTGAGAAGCAAATAGTAAGTCATAAACCATATGTTTCCGTGATACTGATAGTAACCTCGGGCAGCTGCGCAACATACCCAGCTCTTTACTAAATTTATTTCATAACTAATCGGTGCCGTGTTCCCATAGCATCAGTTCATGGAAAACCCAAAGTTTTTGCTGTAGCGGTAAGTTCTATTTTCATGTAATTGAATGTGACTCACTGAGTGAGATCACAAGATCACACTTCGCTGTAAAGATGATCGCTTTTGTCTTGGATGAATTTAACTGGAGAGTGTTTTTTACCGGCCAGTTATATATTTTGCTGATTATTTCAGTCGCCAAATTTGTGAGTTCATCCTCCTTAGTTCCTGAGATGAATAAACTAGTATCCTCTCTGTAAATAATATAGTTAATCAATCCATCCATATTCGCAATGTCATTTATATAAATTATAAACAGAAGTGGTCCCAATATGCTATTTTGAAGCACACCCTGATTAATAAGCTTAAACGAAGGTATTTTCTTTTCATTGATGCGCATTGTTTTCTGTTGGTTATCTAGCTTCTTAATAAATCTAAATCTATTTCGCGTCTACCATAACAATTCAATTTTGCTACTAGTATCCCGTGGTTAATTCTGTCGAAAGCTATTGAGAAATCAAGGAATACTCCCAATATTACTTTACTTGTATCTATATTTTTCAACATTCATTACTTTTGTTTAAGAGCAGTTTCAGTCCAGCAGCCTGACCTGAAACCATATTGACATGGTGTTAAAACAGAATACTTAATAAAGAAAGCAGTCACTCTGAGGAGAATAACTTTTATAAACCTTTTGAAAAAAAATAGGAGAATCGAGATTGGTCTATAGTTCTTTAATTATCTCTTTCTCGCCCTTTGTGCATCACAGCTACCCTCGCAACTTAATCTGTTGAGAAAAAATGCCAGAGGTTAAAGAGATGTTGTAAATGTGGGTGAGGCAGGGGGTGAGCTTCTTTAAAACAAAAAGAATTGTTTTTATTTTTAATCCATGCACAACCTCAGCCTTTTTCACCTAAAGTTCTTGAACACATTAAAAACTTTAATGTCATCAGTCTCATCAAGATACAAAGAATGTGTAAAGGGACTAGGCAAATGCATCGAGGCATCTCGATCGCAAGTGTATTTTTAACTAGAGATACAAAGTAGCCACTAAATTTGTTGGCTAGCGCTTCAACATTAAGAACCTCCTTACCCACCCTGAACTCTTTAATAGTACTGACGGGTCGCCTTTATGATATAACGCAATTCAGCTTATTCCAAGCCTGTTTTCTATGAACGATACCATCAAACAGGGAATAGTAATAGTCGCGTGCAGCTTGTTTTCGCAATTTAGGCAGGTTATGTCCTCAGCTTCGCAGTTTCGAGGTCAGGTTCACAGTCAGGTTTTTGTAGTCAGGTTCGTAGTTTATCGGCCTTATAAATTACTATATATATTTGCGTAGTAAATAAAGCAAATGGTGCCACTTGCGCATATGTAAGTTTTATTCGCTATATAGTTAACCCATGTGGGTCGAGTTTGGAACACCGGGCAACGGAATTTTCGTTCCAGCGCCGAAGTGGCCGCATGACCTCACGTCGGGGAGAACGCGCGACCAACAGCAACATTGATAGATGCGCCTTAAGCCACCTCAATATGATGATGATGATGATGATGATGATGATGGTGCTGGTGGTAGTGGTGGTGGTGGTGGTGGTGGTGGTGGTGGTGGTGGTGGTGAAGACGTTACCTCACACACTCGTTTGTCCATGCGAACTGTTGTGGTTCCCAGGTGGATTGATCTGGCTGCCTTGTAAGCGTTGCACACACTTTGATAAAGTTGTTCATCAGCATCTCGGGAGAAGTTGACAAGCGTGACAGGAAGCGACTCAGCAGGGTGCAGCTGTAGACATGATCAAATTCTGTAAGGGCAGTAACTATAGCCAATCAGGGACGTGGTAATAGCCCTGTGGGCCAGTAAGAGCTGACAAGATGGTGAATTCAAGGAATTCGGAGAATTCATCTATATTATAACGCGATTTTAAAACGGTCCGGAAAACAAACCGTTTGTTTTGCTTCACGTCACTGCTCCGAATCGCGAATATTTCTGACGAAAGCTCCACTCTGACTAACCACGAGAGGTGAAGCAGATGGTCCGCTTAACGAACCGTTATAGGATCGCGCCTCAGAATAGCATCCCAGTAGACGCGGTTCTCTTTTTTCATGAGGAATGCGTAAAACGTGCGACGCCCTCGCGTGTGCAAAAACTCAAGATAGTTAACTAAAGAAAAACACAATAAGGTATCAGCAGCTGACGGGTGAATGTTACGTATCTTTCAAGCTACCCACTGCACAAAACCAAATATTTTGTTTTGTGTTTTCCACTTAAGGAAAACGCGAACAAAATTGTGGGAAAACTTCAAGCAGTAGAGCCATGCATCCGCCTGGGGCCTGTAGCCAAGCCAAGAAAAGCCACGAAAATAATCTGGGAGTATAGGGGCGCTAAAAAAGGCATCGCGCGTGAAGCCACCGGCAATATCAGCTGACCCTTAGCTACCACAACCGCCGTAAATTACCAACATGCGGTGCTTAGTAGCCTATGCGCTCAACCATGCTGATAGCTTTGCGCAACCATGACAGACTAGAGAAGGGAGGGAGGAATTATTTTTTCATACTTGGTTAGAGGAGCATACTCGAGCTCTCCTCCTTCCATAATCATCATCTTCATCAGCCTGGTTAGGCCCACTGCAGGACAAAGGCTCTCTCCCATACTTCTCCAACAACCCCGGTCATGTATTAATTGTGGCCCAGTTGTCCCTGCAAACTTCTTAATTTCATCCGCCCCCGCGGTAACTTTCTGCCGCCCCCTGCTACGCTTCCCTTCCCTTGGAATCCAGTCCGTAACCCTTAACGACCATCGGTTATCTTCCCTCCTCATTACATGTCCTGCCCATGCCCATTTTTTTTCTTCCTTTCAACTAACATGTCATTAACTCACGTTTGTTCCCTCACCCAATGTGCGCTTTTCTAATCCGTTAACGTTACACCTATCGTTCTTCTTTCCATAGCTCGTTGCGTCGTCCTGAATTTAAGTACAACCCTCTTCGTAAGTCTCCAGACTTCTGCCCCGTGCGTGAGCACTTTGGCGTGTGCTCAATAGAGACTTTTAGCCTGTCCGCTATTCCGGCCAACGGGGCGGTTTGGGCGGATTTAGGCGGTTCGGGCGTTTGGGCGGTTTGTGGGGGCGTAAACGTGAGCGGCCAGAGTGGTGCAGCCGTCTGGTGACGTAGAGTTCAACCAGACAAAGACAGAGCTGAAACTGCAGTAACCGAGTATATCCTACTTCGCTTCTGGTGTAAATCTTTGGCAGTGGCGTAATTGTGAACCCGATTACGCCGCTGTCAAAAATTTACACCAGCAGATAAACAGAATATAGTAATTAGCTTTATGTTTGTGTTGTTGCGCTTTTGCGCCTCCAGCTGGCGCCACTAATCTGGTCGTTGCGTTTACGTCCCCACTACTTGACACTGTACCCACGCTAAACCGGCAAACCGGCCGCGCTTGCCGGAATACCGGACGTACTAAAATTCTCTAATAACGGGACCTCCAGCATTCGGCTGAGCCATCATACTTCTCGGCTCAGGCTCGTACACTTGCCCTCACACCCGCTGCTTACGGCGACGGGCCCGTCATTCTTATCAATTGAATTCAATTCAAAATCAGTTAATTCAAATGACTAATAAGAAGTAGATGTGAATCATCTGGGCCCTTAGCCTTCTCGGCTAGACTTGGGCCCATGCGGGAAGTGCGAAAAAATAATCATAGTGAGACAACTCAATCTTTTTCACAGGATTCATGTAACAGCAGTTATGCGACAGTTATATACAAAGGAAGGCGAAATGCTCAAGAAATTATACAATAGTTCGGAGGACAAAATAAAAGGAAGAATGCGTCAAAGAAACAACCCAGCTTTATAGTGGCGTCGAAAATTGCTGGCTCCGGAAATTGTTTTTTTATATCTGCGATTGAGAATTGACCTACTTTTAAGTTAGCAGGCAGTTGGTTCCAAATTTTAGCAGTGGCATAGGCGATAGTTCGTTTACCGTACACATTATTAACAGCTGGAAGGTGTTACAAACGACAACTGAAATAATTTCTAGTTCGACGAGATGGATATACAAAAACAGATGATGATAATGGGATGTTATGGTTTAGTATAGGTATAACCGCACAAGCTAGTTTGAAATCCCGCATAGCAAAGAAAGGTGTAATGTCTAAGTGACGAAACAGCGGTGCGGATCTATCTGCGTTTTTAGTATGTGTTATTATTCGAAGTGCTCTTTTTTGTAATATTACTATTTGATTTAAGTACGGGTTATACGTAAGTCCCGAGGACTCCACACGGTAAGTCATATTGTTATGAAAAAGGCAATAATACAAAATTTTTAACGTGCGAAGCGACAAGAACTTTCTAGCTTTTATTAGGACAAAGCGAACCCGTCTCAACTTGCTGCTTACTCGAATTATGTGAGGATTAAAATTGAAAGCTGAATCTAGAGTTATACCAAGATATACCTGTTGATCGACTCGTTCGAGCGGGTTTGCGCCTATCTGTATTTCATCATCAGCCTGGTTACGCCCACTGCAGGGCAAAGGCCTCTCCCATATTTCTCCAACGACCCCGGTCATGTACTAATTGTGGCCATGCCGTCCCTGCAAATTTCTTAATCTCATCCGCCCACCTAACTTTCTGCCGTCCCCTGCTACGCTTCCGTTCCCTTGGAATCCAGTCCGTAACCCTTAATGACCATCGGTTATCTTCCCTCCTCATTACATGTCCTGCCCATGCCCACTTCTTTTTCTTGATTTCAACTAAGATGTCATTAACTCACGTTTGTTCCCTCACCCAATCTGCTCTTTTCTTATCCCTTAACGTTACACCTATCATTCTTCTTTCCATAGCTCGTTGCGTCGTCCTCAATTTGAGTAGAACCCTTTTCGTAAGCCTCCAGCTTTCTGCCCCGTAGGTGAGTACTGGTAAGACACAGCTATTATACTTTTCTCTTGAGGGATAATGGCAACCTGCTGTTCATGATCTGAGAATGCCTGCCAAACGCACCCCAGCCCATTCTTATTCTTCTGATTATTTCTGTCTCATGATCCGGATCCGCAGTCACTATCTGCTCTAAGTAGATGTATTCCCTTACTACTTCCAGTGCCTCGCTGCCTATTGTAAACTGCTGTTCTTTTCCGAGACTGTTAAACATTACTTTAGTTTTCTGCAGATTAATTTTTAGACCCACTCTTCTGCTTTGCCTCTCCAGGATAGTGAGCATGCACTGCAATTGGTCCCCTGAGTTACTAAGCAAGGCAATATCGTCAGCGAATCGCAAGTTACTAAGGTATTCTCCATTAACATTTATCCCCAATTCTTCCCAATCCAGGTCTCTGAATACCTCCTGTAAACACGCTGTGAATAGCATTGGAGAGATCGCATCTCCCTGACTGACACCTTTCTTTATTGGGATTTTGTTGCTTTCTTTATGGAGGACTATGGTGGCTGTGGAGCCGCTATAGATATTTTTCAGTATTTTTACATATGGCTCGTCTACACCCTGATTCCGTAATGCCTCCATGACTGCTGATGTTTCGACAGAATCAAATGCTTTCTCGTAATCAATGAAAGCTATATATAAGGGTTGGTTATATTCCGGACATTTCTCGATCACATGACTAATAGTGTCATTATGGTCTATTGTTGAGTAGCCTTTACGGAATCCTGCCTGGTCCTTTGCTTGACAGAAGTCTAAGGTGTTCCTGATTCTATTTGCGATTACCTTAGTAAATAGTTTGTAGGCAACGGACAGTAAGCTGATCGGTCTATAATTTTTCAAGTCTTTGGCGTCCCCTTTCTTATGGATTAGGATTATGTTAGCGTTTTTCTAAGATTCCGGTACGCTCGACGTTATGAGGCATTGCGTAAACAGGGTGGCCAGTTTCTCTAGAACAATCTGCCCACCATCCTTCAGTAAATCTGCTGTTACCTGATCTTCCCCAGCTGCCTTCCCCCTTTGCATATCTCCCAAGGCTTTCTTTACTTCTTCCGGCGTTACCTGTGGGATTTCGAATTCCTCTGGACTATTTTCTCTTTCATTATTGTCGTGGGTGGCACTGGTACTGTATAAATCTCTATAGAACTCCTCAGCCCCTTGTACTATCTCATCCATATTAGTAATGATATTGCCGGCTTTGTCTCTTAGCGCATACATCTGATTCTTGCCAATTCCTAGTTTCTTCTTCACTGTTTTTAGGCTTCCTCCGTTCCTAAGAGCATGTTCAATTCTATCTATATTATACTTCCTTATGTCAGCTGTCTTACGCTTGTTGATTACCTTCGAAAGTTCTGCCAGTTTTATTCTAGCTGTAGGGTTAGAGGCTTTCATACATTGGCGTTTCTTGATGAGATCTTTCGTCTCCTGCGATAGTTTACTGGTATCCTGCCTAACGGAGTTACCACCGACTTCCATTGCACACTCCTTAATGATGTCCACAAGATTGTCGTTCATTGCTTCAACACTAAGGTCCTCTTCCTGAGTTAAAGCCGAATACCTGTTCTGAAGCTTGATCTGGAATTCCTCTATTTTCCCTCTTACCGCTAACTCATTGATCGGCTTCTTATGTACCAGTTTCTTCCGTTCCCTTCTCAGGTCTAGGCTAATTCGAGTTCTTACCATCCTGTGGTCACTGCAGCGCACCTTGCCGAGCACGTCCACATCTTGTATGATTCCAGGGTTAGCGCAGAGTATGAAGTCTATTTCATTTCTAGTCTTGCCGTTCGGGCCCCTCCACGTCCACTTTCGGCTATCCCGCTTGATGAAGAAGGTATTCATTATCCTCATATTATTCTGTTCCGCAAACTCTACTAATAACTCCCCCCTGATATTCCTAGTGCCTATGCCATATTCCCCCACTGGCTTGTCTCCAGCCTGCTTTTTGCCTACCTTGGCATTAAAGTCACGCATTAGTATAGTGTATTTAGTTTTCACTCTACCCATCGCCGATTCCACGTCTTCATAGAAGCTTTCGACTTCCCGGTCATCATGACTGGATGTAGGGGCGTATACCTGTACAATCTTCATTTTGTACCTCTTATTAAGTTTCACAACAAGACCTGCCACCCTCTCGTTAATGCTATAGAATTCCTGTATGTTACCAGCTATATTCTTATTAACCAGGAATCCGACTCCTAGTTCTCTTCTCTCCGCTAAGCCCCGGTAGCAAAGGACGTGCCCGCTTTTTAGCACTGTATATGCTTCTTTTGGTCTCCTAGCTTCACTGAGCCCTATTATATCCCATTTACTGCCCTCTAATTCCTCCAATAGCACTGTTAGACTCGCCTCACTAGATAACGTTCTAGCGTTAAACGTTGCCAGGTTCATAGTCTTATGGCGGCCTGTCCGGAGCCAGTGATTCTTAGCACCCTCTGCAGCGTCGCAGGTCTGACCGCCGCCGTGGTCAGTTGCTTCGCAGCTGCTGGGGACTGAGGGCCGGGGTTTGATTGTGTTGTTCATATAGGAGGATGTGGCCATGTACTGCACCAGGGTGGCTAATCCTGCTATGGTGAGGGAGTGCGTTACCGGTTCTGGTCACCGGGATCAGGCCACACTCCAGGCCTGTTTATGCAATTTCATCAACATGCGATTTTTTTTTAAATCCGGTGGAAAATTGCCGGCACTGGGATTCGAACCACGGACCTCTTGCACGCGAGGCGGGTGTTCTACCTCTACGCCACCGCTGCACTGCAAACAACATCGGTAGAGCATCGCACGCGAAACAACATTGTACCATTTTCCAATTAGTCTAAACTTCATATCGAACGATCAAGGGAAGTTTAACTGCTTTAACTTCACGCTTCCTAGGGTGAAGTAGGGGCATGCGCAGGCTTCACTTCTGCTGCTAAGAATATACGAGGGCTGTCACTCCAGATTTCCATTTATAACCTCCTTGGGACGAGCACCTCGAAAGATGGAAGCGAACGCGGAGCGTAGCAGGGGATGAAAGATACAATAAGGCAATCGGAGCCGGAGAGCATGGCGAAATATGGCGAAAGCGTGAGAACAAAGGCATTGTACGGCGACGATGACTAGGAGGAGAGTTATTGGGTTTTGATTTGCTTGTGTTTCACACACATGGTTTCATAATGCGCATGGTAATTTATACCGTTTTTGTTCATACCAAGCAGAATACTGCCACCGTAGTTTGGATCGACATCGTGGATCCGCTATATTTGTTTCATCTCATGTTAAATATAAGCGTAGCTTTGATCTTTTTCTTAGTGTAAATTCCTACGAACCAATATGGATTGAAACTGACTTACAGCCAAATTTTCATAATCGTAAGAACTTTGTTCTTAGTTCTGTCTAACACTCCTCTTATTCAACTGTCGCTCGTTTTCTGAGTGAACTCTTCATGTTTTCAAAAACTATCTCTGCAATATAAGCAAGTCCCTATTGTCGGAAATATTAGGATTAATTTACTTGACGCCAATAACGAGTCTTATCGCTTATACCGACTGTTTTTCAGGTTTCTGACTTAAATTAATTTATTTATTTGTTTACTTATTTATTTACACACACTGAAGCCTCAATGAGACTATTGCCAGAGTGGGATAAACAACAAACATACCACATTTAAAAACAAGCCTGCGTGAAATCTTTCAGTAGTGGTGAACGGTTGTTGCCCAGTAAATAATTCCAAACTTCAATTGTTCATGAAAAAAAAAATCTCTTTAAAAGAATCAGTGCGAGCAAAAAAGGTTGACATATTTAGATTATGGTGACTGCTCGTACACGAGGATTTGGAAAAAGTCAAGTAGTTATCTAAAGTCGAGAGGCGAGGAAAATTGATTAACGTGTGAAGGAATTTTAGGCATTCAACTCTGCGACGTTCTGCAAGAGGAGTGAGACCAGGTAGGGGAAAAGAGTCAGACGGCGAAGATTTCTTGTCATATCTCCTACAAACAAAACGCACTGCCTTTTTTTTCCACTGATTCTAGCTTTTTGACGTCACAGTGTTTGTATGGGTTCCATAGAACGCAGTCGTATTCGAAGATGAGGCGAATGAGGGTTTTATATATAAGAAGTTTAGTTGTTGAGGAGGAAGACCCAGCGTACGATGTAAGCAACATAGTCTTTTAAAGGCCTTGTTACAGGTGACATCAATGTGTTTCCAGCATGAAAAAGCGCATGTTAGTAGGATACCTAAATATTTGAATTCGAAGACCCTCTTTAAAGTAATATTGTTAATCATCATCATAATTATCATCATCATTATCAGCCTGTTTTATGTCCCATGCAGGACGAAGGCCTCTCCCTGTGATCTCCAATTACCCCTATCCTGCGCCAACTGATTCCAACTCGTGCCCGCAATTTCCTAATTTCATCGCTTCATCTACTGTTCTGCCGTCCTCGACAGCGTTTCCCTTCTCTTGGTACCCATTCTGTAACCCTAATGGTGCAACGGTTATCTAACCGGCGCATTGGATGACTTGCTCAGCTCCATTTTTTCCTCTTAATGTCAATTAGAATATCGTCTACCCCCATTTGCTCTCTGATCAAAAGCACTCTCTTTCTTTCTCTTAACGTTATGCCTAGCAATCTTCGTTCCATCGCTCTTTGCGCAGCCCTTAACTTGTTCTTAAGCTTTTTTGTCAGTCTACAATACTCTGCCCCATATGTCAACGCCTGTAAAACGCACTGATTGTACACCTTCCTTTTCAATGATAATGGTAAGCTTCCAATCGGGAGCTGACAATGTCTGCCATATGCTATCCAACCCATTTCTATTCAATGAATTTACTCCTCATGATCAGGGTTCCCTGTGATTAATTGACCTAGGTAAATGTACTCCTTCACAGACTCAAGAGGCTGACTGGCGATCCTGAACTCTTGTTCCTTTGCCCGGCTATTCATCATTATCTTTTTCTTCTGTGCATTATTATTCAACCCCACTCTTACACTCTCTCTGTTAAGGTCCTCAATCATTTGTTGTAACTCGTCTGCTTTGCTGCTGAATACAACAATGTCATCGGCAAACCGAAGGTACTCAGATATTCACCATCGATCCTTCCTCCTAAGCCGTCTCCGTTTATTAGCTTGAACACTTCCTCCAAGCAAGCAGTGAATAGCATTGGAGAGATTGTGTCTCCCTGTCTGACACCTTTCTTTATTGGCATCTTCCTGCTTTTACGTGTAGAATTAAGGTTGCTGTAGGACCTCTGTTGATATTTTCCAAGGTATTTGCGTAAGCGTTCTGTACTCCTTGATTACGTAATGCCTCTGTGACTGCTGGTATCTACTGAATGAAATGCCTTTCCGTAATCTATGAAAGCCATATAGAGAGGTTTATTTTACTCTGTGAATTTCTGGATAACCTGATTAATGAGATGGATGTGATCTATTGCAGAGTATCCCTTCCTGAATCATCCTTCCGTTTCATTGGATGAGTAAATTCTAGTGTAGCCCTTTTTGTATTGGAGATTATGCTGGTAAACATTTTGTATAATACTGAGAGGGAGCTAAAGGGTCTGTAATTTTTCAATTCTTTAACGTCTTCCATTTTGTAGATTAGTATAATGTTTGCATTCTTCCAGTTTTTGGGACCCTGGCAGTCGATAGACACTTCGTATAAAGAGCCGCCAGTTTTCAAAGCATTATTTCTCCTCCATCTTTGATTAAATCAACTGTTATTCGATCTTGTCCTGTCGCTCTTCCTCGTTACATGCCTTGCAAGGCCCTTATGACCACATCGCTAGTTATAGGAACAGTTTCTGTATCCTTTTCATTACTGTTTCTAATGGAGGTTTTCTGATTCTTCTAGGTATTTTACGAGCCAGTATAAAATTCTTCCGCTTCTTTTACTATATATTCGAGATTTCTGATGATATATTACTCTGCTTATCTTTCAGTGCATAAATCTTGGCTTGTCCTATGCCAAGTTTCTTTCTCACTGATTTCAGGCTGCGTCCATTTTTTACTGTTTCTTCAGGCTTTCACACGTTATAGTTTCGAATATCACTTATTTTCGCCTTGTTTACCATCTCTTGAGTTGGAGACTTTCATTTTTTGTCGTTTCTTTATTAGGCCCTTTGTTACTTGGGAAAGCTTGCCTACTGGTTGCCTTGGTGCCTTGCCTCCCACTTCAATTGCTGCCTCTGAAGCCAGCCTAGTTACGGTTTCATTCATTATCTCTATGTCATCTTCATCTCTCTGTTCTAAGTCTGCATATTTGTTTGCAAGTACCAGTCTCAATTTGTTTGCTTTTGCCCTTGCTGCCCCCAGGTTGACCTGTTTCTTCTTGGTCAATTTTACTCTTTCTCTCTAGGTGAATCCTATCCTTCACTAACCTATGATCAGTGCACTTTATCCTACCTATCATTTTTACATCCATCACTATGCTTGGATCAGCATGATCTAAGCAAAGCATGAAGTCAATTTCATTTCTTGTTTCACCATTAGGGCTTTTCCAGTTCCACTGTCTGTTGCTACGCTTCCTGAAAAGGCGTTCATTATTCGAAGTCTAGAATTCCTAGAATTGACGCTGTAGTTTCCAACTGCTTGTTCACCAACCTGATTTTCCCTCACTTTTGCATTGAAGTCGCCCATTACTATAGCATACTGAGTTTCCACTTTGCTCATCGCTTATTATGCAATATCTTCAAAAAACTAATCTACTTCATCATCATCGTGACTACATGTTGGAGCGTAGGCTTGTTCTACCTTTAATCTTTAGCTCTTATTAGGTTTGATTATGGCTACAGCTACTCTCTTATTAATGCTGTAGAATTCGTCAATGTTGCCCGCTATGTCCTCATGGATTAGGAATTCTACCCCGTATTGCTTCTTATCTAGGAGACCTCTATAGCAGAGGAGATGTCCCTTTATTCAGCAATGTATAAGCCTCAGCAGTTCTTCTAGTCTCACTAAGGCCGATGATATCCCAAACAATGTCTGATAGTTCGTTAAAGAACCTGCTAAGCTAGCCTTACTCGAGAGGGTTCGGGTAATAAACGCTGAAAGGGTCAGTTTGCATTGGCAGCCTGTCCGTACCCAGAGATTCTTAGCACACTCTGCTACGTTACAAGTTTGACCACCGCCATGGTCAGGTGCTCCGCAGCTGCTAGAGACTGAGGGACATTGGGTAATTGAGTGAGTCATTCGGGAAGGAGTGGCCGAATACTGCACCAGGGAGGACAATTCCTGTTCTTTTGAAGGTGTGTCTTTTTCAACCTTAGTGGGCCTTCCTAATTTGGTTGCACCTGGATTAGTATAGCTCCCCTTGCTCTCGGAATCTTTCGCCGAGATCGGCATCTTTCGCATCGCTCTAAGCCTGCAGTTGTTGCGCACTGGAGCAGGTGAATTTGAAGCTCACCATCGTCAAAAAAGAAAACCTTATAGAGGGATTCAAATTTCCGACTATGGCAACCCAGCACAGGCAAAGAAGGAAGGGGATGAGCGTCGTGTAAAGGAGATGGAGGCAGTTTTGGAAAAGTTGATATTTATTTGCCACTTACAGAAGGCAGCAAAATAATTGTTAAGGACAATATGATCAGTAGGAGATTTAATTACATGATATAAAACGCAGTCATCTGCAAAAAGGATTATTTTAAGTGAGGTGTATAAAAGAAATCGTTAATATAAAGCAGGAATAAAGGATGACCCAGTACTGAGCCTTCGGGAAGCCCTGATGAAAAAGGCATCAAGGGTGAATTCGTATAGTTGAAACACACATATTGTGAACGCTGGGAAAGAAAGTCCAATATCTAGCCAACCAAAGATGCATTATTTATAATAGCGAACAGCTTGTGCATAAGTTTAGGTTGAGAGACAGTGTCGAAGGCCTTCGCAAAGTCTATAAAAACATTAATAATCTGGTCACGCATGTCTAAAGAGCTGCGGATATCATGAACTAATTCTGTCAGTTGTGTTACAGTGCTAAGGCCACGTCTGAAACTATGCTTGAAAGTGCAAAAGTTGTTAATTATCTCTCCTATTAGGTGTTTTACTCATGGCACGAACACCCTTCTTGACCATGCTCAAACTAACATCGCGCCAACTCCAAACTGTGGTGTCATAGACACTCCGATCACAGACAACTTACCGAATATGTGTCACCTTTCAAACCGAAACACCGCCATGAGAGCTTTGTCATTTTTTCCCCACTTTTTCACCGGAATAGTTTTGTTAACAACGTAGAAGATACTGATCGGTCGGTAATTAACTTCGTGCATGATCGCCATGTTGTTCATGAAAATATTTGTTCCATATTTCTAGACGCCGTTCATGCTAACCAAACTAGCGTCAGATGCAGGAAACATTTTAAGTTTGCTAGGAATGCTTGGATAACGGAATGTTTACTAAGTAGCATGAGAAAAATAAAGCCTATACAGAAAGAATAAAAAGAAACCTTTCACTGTACGCTCGGCCTCATGACATAAATATTATTGTAACATTCTGAATAACTTGTTAAGGTCGAAACGAGAGTATTGTGAAAATGAATTTGCAAAACACAAGAACAATCATGGAAATTCAATGGCAACTTCTTAATGCGTTCATGAACCAACCTAAGTTCAGTAATACTGCTCATGAAATAAACTCAAACAACAAAACTCATACTGATTCTTGTAGAGAGAGAGAGAAGTGGTTTTTACGCGGAAAGGAGGAAAGGCTGGTACTATCTTCTGCAACCCATGCGGGAGCACGGCTCAGCGCTAGCAGGGTGGTGGAGATGGGAGTAAAAAAAAGAGAGAGAGGGTAGGACGGAGAAAGTTGGAGGGTCGTCCTAGCAGCATCAGAGCAGCCCAGCCGGGAGGGCCTAGTGGGTTCGATCGGAGGAGTAGGCTGGTGATAGACCGTACAGGAGGTGGCTCAGCAGAATAGCACAATGGCAAATAGTTTCAGTGGCTACTTCTATACCATATACAACAGTTGTCATATGGCCGTTACTTTTCCCACTTATCGCTGTCATCATTTTTTTTCTCTTTCCCGTAACTGCAGAAAATGTATGCTCAGTGGTATTACCTCAGAAGAATACTAGCTCTTGCTTAGATAACATTCCTGTATTTCATCTGAAAGTTGTTCTGGTGAGGGAGCGAGGGTGAGGGAGGTTTGCACGTACCTCCAATTTTCTGCTACCTCTGGTTCATTCTAACTGTGGAAAAATGGCATCGTCATTCGCGTCTATAAAAGTATGTAATGGTTTACCCGATACCAATTACCCATTCATCCTTTCCTGCATTTAATCATGCCGTTGAGCTTTTTGTACATGTCCAACCTAGTTTACATCGTTCATTACACTACCTTTGCCAGTATATTTATGCACTATGGGATGGAACAATGATAGTTGTTGTCCACTTGTTTAATTTTGCAGTCACGGTTGTATTTTACACGATTGGGTTTTTGTTTTGTTTTACCTAGCTTGCTCATCTTTCACACGTTTCTACATTGTTGTTGTTGTTACCGAGCGTCGCGTTGCCGTCTTTGACTTTTGGACCCTCGTCTGTATATTATCTGTAACCCATTCACCGGTATCTAAAGAATGGGAAATGCAAAGTGAAACTGAGATGGCGCCAGAGCAGCACGCGTCGTCTGGAAGGTCTGTTGGAGGCGGCTGCTGTGAATCGCGCTCGTGCAACACGCTGGCTCTCGCGACCTCCCGATTAGCGAGGCGGCCGCACCACCATCCGCACCCTTTGCAACGTTCCGCACGACACAGACTCTTCGCACAAGCCAATATATTGCGAAATCAAAGCACGTATTGAGCTGCGCTCAGATTTCTCATTAGAGAGTATCGTAGTCGTCAGTGAATATTTCGAAGAATGATTACGGCAACATATTCCCTTGAAGCACCTTACTCGTTCCAAGGCGAGGCGTCTGGGAAAACTGGTTCAGGGACCCATTAGGTTGATTTAAAGATGTCTTACTTCTCTATGCCGTACACCTCTCGTCTTTTTCCTCGAAAAGCATATTACATTGTGTTTTTCAGCGTGATTTCACTGTGTAAAGACCTCAAAGCATGCGTCAACCTGATTTGGCCTTTGCGTTTGGCCGTAGCGTGTGAAAGTTGTCCTGCGAGAACATCAACACTGCATGAGATTCAAATTAAGACCTGCGCGGTGCATACAGAAACATTGAATGAGGTTACATGTTGCACTGAATGAAAATAAACGTAATTAAACGCATTGCACTTAGTTGTACAGCAATTAATTAACTGTTTCACTGAAGCTTGGTGTCACATAGAATCCAACGCTAGCCTTGGATTGGCATATTTTTTTATATAATGTTCATTATATATAATGATTCACCATATTTTTGTGAGCATCTCAACAGTGAATTATTTTTATGTCTACTGCAGCACGAATGCCTTTCCCAGCGATCTGCAGTTAATCCAAGGTCATTCCAAGTGGCGCCTGCAAATTTGCTAATTTGGGCTCATTCTGTAACCCTAATGGTCCACCAGTTATATCCCTTGCCTACGAGTTTCATGGCCTGCCCGGCTCAATTTATTTCTTTTAATGTTAGCCAGAATATCGTCGATCTCCATGTACTCTCTGATCCACATTGCTCTCTTCCCGTCTCCTAACGTTATGCCTAACATTTTTCCTTCCATCGTTTGATGCGCGGCCCTTGACTTGTAAAGCTCCTGTGTTAAACCCAAGTTTCTTCCCCGTATGTTAGCACCGATGGAACGCGATGATTGTCCACTTTTCTTTTCAATGAGAGTGGTAAGATCCGATTCAGGATTTGGTGATGCCTGCGGTATGAACTCCAACCTATTTTTATTGTTCTATAAGTTTCCTTCTCGCAATCCCAGTCCCTTGTGAGTAATTGATCTTAACAGACGTACACCTTTGCAGACTCTAGAGGCTCACCGGCGAAAATGAAATAATGTTCCCTTTCCAGACTTTTCAACCTTACCTTTGTCTTCAGTGTATTAATATCCAACCCTACTATTACAGCTTCTTGCTTTATATCTTCAATAATTTCTTGCAGTTTATCCGCAGTGTTGCTGAACAGGACACTGTCATCTGTAAACCGGAGGTATTTGACACATTCGCCATTGGCCCTCACTTCTGGTCATTCCCAGTCTCGAATACTTCTAAGAATGCAATGAGTAGCACTAGAGAGATTGTTTCTCCTTGCCTGACCTCTTACTTGACGGGTACTTATAAACTTGTCTTGTTGAGAAACATGATAGCTGCAGAGGCTTTGAAGATAATTCAAGATATTTACGTATACTCCATGTACTTATCGAAAACGCAATACCTCCGTGACTGGTGGTATCTCTACTGAATCAAGTGCCTTTTCATAATCCATAAAAGCCGTATAGAGAGGTTTGTCCCACTCCACCAATTTCTCAATTACCTCAATGAGGGCATGGATGTGATCAATTATAGAATAAATACCCTTTCCTGAAGCCAGCTTTCGTACCCTTAGTTGATTTCAATCGAGAGGTGTACTGGTTCTATTCAAAATTATCTTGGTGAATAGTGTATACAATACTGAAAGGAAGTGAATGGGCCTATATTTATTCAGTTCTTTAACGTCAACCTTCTTATTGATTAGCATAAAATTGGCATTCTTCCAGCTTTCTCTTACACTTAACCTCACGCGGCATTCTGCATAAAGAATCGCAAGCTTCCCAAGTATACTATTTGCTCCGTCTTTGATTAAACGGACTTTTATTCCATGTTATATTGCGGCTTTTGCGGGCAAACATCTTGCAAAGCCCTTCTAAGTTGATCGCTAGTTGTACAAGGTGCCTCTATGTTGCATTTACTACTTCCAATAAAGGTTGCGTCGCTGCTATGGGTACTACAGCTGTGAAAGTGCGATACTTATATTCGTTTACATGAATAATAATAATAATACATACTATTCCTCGTTTGATTATGTATTCGTTATGCTTTACTGCGAGAGCACTTACAACTCATCGTTATCTTCGCCATATGGCAATGAACAACGGAACTTTACTCAGTGGCGTAGCCAGAAATTTTGTTCCGGAGGGGGGGTGGGGGGGGCAGGAGGGCGGGAGGCGGCTCACGTTGGAGCTCGGCCTCCTCCTTACAGAATTTGTCGAGGGATCATTTACAGGAATAATATCTGCATTGCCATTGCCAAAGATGCCACAAATGAATTCTTGGACCCTACGCACTGCCAAGACAAGTAAACTATGTATTTTTTTTTCATAAAAGGATATATTCGTATGACAAAAAAACTGTGCGAGAAATAACTTATATCAATGATTCCATGTTTTTCATCAATTTAATAAGAAAAAGAAACTACCACACGAACTTTAGAACTATGTCAGTTCGAAACCAGCAAAGCAGTGCATGCGGCTGTTTTGATAAACGTAAAGGCCGTGAAATCAACAAGTTGAGGACAAATATTTTCATGAAACTTTGTCATTCAAAAACCTTGTTTACATTTTTGTACAAATGCAATGGCCAGGGAAGAATCTCAGTGACGCTGTCCTTCGTTCCAATGTATTGCGCAGGAGCAGCTGTCACCGGTCGTGTATTGTAATTGCACCGAAATTATAGTTCCAACAGAGATCACATATAAAAATCAGGACTTCTGCAAAATATACGTTAAAAATGCAAAGATAAAGCTTGATAAAGGGTAAAAAAGTGTCCCTGGAAACAAAGCGTACTGTATGTATCCACAAGCCCTCGCGACAAGATATTTAAATATCCTTACAAGTCTCCAATAAATCTACGTAGCTAATCAAAGTCACTGTATACAGGTCGTTTCAGCTAAATTTACCGAGAGTTTTAAAATGAGCCGATGTACTCTAAGACGACGCGATCGAATGCATGTTGCTCCCTTTTGTATGTAGTTTGTCACGCTATTTTTGTATATTGCCTAATTATATTTTTAATCAAGATTAATTAACCAAGCTCTGAAGTAACGAAGATAGGAAAATAGTTCGAATTGGAAAGTTGCATAGTGGTTTGCAAAACGTCCGAATAAACAGTTTCTCTCTGTCTATCTATTAAATGTTAATGTATTTCAGCTTACTCATGATGCCCGCCAAATACAAAACACCACGTAACATGCCCGCTTGCACGTCCTGCTTGTACTACTCCCAAGGGTTCCGCGCACAAACAGGCATAGGCGCGCTGCCGCTTAAAAGGCGACAGGGCAATGACGTAGACGTTGGCTGTGCCATTTACGCTAGCGATGTGCTCCCCTGGCGACAGTTCGTTATAGCGATAAGCAGACGCAGCGGTTATCGTTTGTGCTGCCGAAAGCAACAGGTCCGTCATTTCATTAAAAAAAAAACAGTTTTAGAAGGCTGAAAATGGTAGAATAAGAGTATAATAAATGGCAAGACGCCATGTTTCACTGAATTTACGTTTGTTTTTCATGCGGTTTCACAGAAACTGCTCGAAGAGGTCACCTTCTGCAGCGATACAACACTGGGATCTTCTGAGAAGGGTTGCTGTCGCTGCCTTGAGCACCGTCGGTGAAATGCTGTGGCAGACTTCAATTACCTTCCCCTGTCAGGCCTCAGGAGTCGTCATTCCGTCGTGTATACGTGATCCTTAATAAAGTACCACAAGAAAGGTCAAGAGGGTTGGGGTCGGCTGACCTTGCCGGCCTCAGGAGAGGCCCGTTTCTCCCTATCCATTGCCCTGCGAAGGTAACATCAAGCCATGCTCGTGCTTGACTACAGCTGTGGGCTGGGGCCTGTCAGGATTGTGGGCTCAATCCCATCGTCCGTGGTCCTTTGCCAAGATTGGAGTACGGCATGAATTCGAAGGTAGCTGGCCCATGCCGTCGTCCAACTTATTTACGCTGAGATCGTTGATGAAGTGAAGAACTGCTTCTCATCGAGAACGAGGAAAAAGGGGTTTATTTACAGAAATTAACTCAGTCTAACATGACTGCTTGAGAAAAAGAGTATTAGTCCAACAGGACTGCATGAGAGAAGTGGCTCAGTCTAACATGACTGCTCAAGAGAAGTGTGTCCAGCATGCGCACAACCACAGTTTTTATACACTCGATCCGCCGGTCCTACGACGCGGCGACTGTTCGTTTACTCATCACCAACGCGCCGCTGCTCTGCAGAACACTTTACGTACACAAAGGCAACCGCGCTCTGATGCCCGACGACGGCGTTGGCGGGTGCCGTTCCGGGAACTATCGTTGCCGATCGAGGGTCGCTCGTTGTTCCGTGCCACTCCGAACCGTGAGAAGCACAAAAATACGTCGTTCCCGCGGCAGCTTGTCCAGGCGTGTCAAATCAGCTCCGCGTTGGGGAACTCTGGAATCATTGTCCACACACCGAACTCGTCCCGTCACAATGTCGATGGGGCTGGAGGAAGGAAGCGGGTTTTCAGCACAAAGGCCGCTTCTTCGAACGCCTCCTAGCTGCAGTGACGGAGAGGGAGCGGAATGCGCGTCTTGCACCCCTTGTCGTAATCGGGTGGCAAGGTGGCAATCTTGCTTAGCGGCTCGTCATTCTTAACAGCGCCTCCATGGCCCGGAAAATCTCGACTGTCTAGCGCTGACAACCGCTAGGCAGGTAGAGAACGGCTGCTGGTCAGGGGGGGATTGATGTCTTGGCTCGCAGCGACCACTTGTGCATTGATGTCACCGCCCCAAAACATCCAACAAGGACAGGCAACTGCAAAATGAACCCCACAACACGGCTCTGCGCCGAGATGACGTGCATTGGCTCTCACTTTAGACTCGCTAGGCTTCAAAAAACAACAACATAAGTGCAGAAGCAAAAAAAAATGCTACATTTCACTATGCCAATTTCTGAAGCAAATTCCTGCTGACAAATTCAGCAATTAATGGAGGGAATTCTGCTGAAAGAGAGGGGATTTTCTTCGCCTGAAGAAAAGCTAACACTAGTAACCCTAAAATTTAGGCGGGACCCCCAAACGCAGAATTCAAATTAGCCTGCTCAAACCATCCGCATTGCTATGCAACTTTCCCTTCTTACATCTAACGGAGAAGTTGTACTCTTGGAGAGTGAGGCTCCATCGGAGCAAGCGGCCGTTTTTGTGTGACATTTGATTGAGCCACGTCAGAGGACAGTGGTCGGTCTCGAAGATGAACTTCGCTCCGTACAAGTAACACGACAACTTCTGGGCGGCCCAAACCAAACAAGCGCATTCCTTCTCTGAAGCGCTGTAGGCTTCCTCTCTTACATTTAGTTTACGGCTGGCGTAGAGGATAGGATGCTCCTCGTTATCGTCGCCGACCTGACTAAGTACCATGCCCATACCTCTGTCGCTTGCGTCGCATTGAACTATGAATTCCTTTGTGTAGTCTGGCGCGCGAAGCACAGGGCGAGAAACAATAGCGTTTTCAAACTTTGGAAAGCGTTCTCTTTGTCCTTATCCCAGTGTACGTTACTCGGTGCTCCCTTTCGGAGGGCGTCTGTTAATGGACTTGCCAATTGCGAGTAATTCTGAATGTGCCGTTGATAGCACCCCACAAGTCCCAAAAATGAACGAAGGTCCGTTTTCGGGCGCGGCTGAGAAAATTCTCCAATCGTAGCTATTTTCAGCTCAGCCGGCCGTCTCATGTCCTGACCGACAACATGGCCCAGATAAGTAACCTGCGAACAACCAAACCTACACTTTTCCGCTTTCATCGTTAAGTCGACTTTAAACGTACGAAGCCTCGCATTCTTGTCGTAATAGAATTTGTCGTTCCTTTGAGCTATTCCCATGTTCTTTCCGACTAGTTCTCGGGTTGCGCTTAGCCGTTCCAGTAAATTTAGCACGTATTCAACCACGGTTGGACTCTCCCCTCTTTCCTCCCACATCTCTCTTAACATTCTCAGTGGAGACCGGAGTGTCCTCCCATACACTAGTTCTGTTGGTGAGAACCCTGTCGCCTCATGTGGAACCGTTCGCAAAGCAAACAACGTTGCCGGCAGACAGTTCTCCCAGTCCTGCTTGTGCTCGTAACAGAGCGCACGCAAAACTCGCTTAAGCACCGAATGCCACCTCTCTACACTGTTTGACTGAGGGTGATAGACAGAACTGTGTATTAACTTTACCCCGCACTTTTGCAAGAATGTTGAAGTCAGTGCGCTCGTGAATACTGACCCTTGATCTGCCTGAATTTCGGCTGGAAACCCAACTCGTGCAAACACTGTCAAAAGCGCGTCTACTACTTCGGTGGAGCTGAGCTCTTTCAAAGGGATTGCTTCTGGAAACTTGGTAGCCGGACACAGCATGGTAAACAAGTACCTGTAGCCTGATTTTGTTTTTGGAAGAGGCCCTACCGTGTCTATTACAAGCCGTCTGAAAGGCTCTGTTATTAAGGGTACTACCTTCAGTGGAGCTTTCCAAGTCTCTCCTGGTTTACCAGAACGCTGGCAGGCGTCGCATGATCTTACAAAGTTTTCTACATCTTTGAAACAGCCAGGCCAGTAGTATTCCATAAGCAATCTTTCCTTTGATTTGTTTATGCCTAGGTGGCCGGACCACCCATTTCCATGACAAAGACTCAAAAGGTCCTCCCTATACTTAGTAGGTATGACTAACTGATATAAAATCCTACCCTTTCGATCTTTGTAATGCCGATACAACAATCCTCCTCTCTCATGTATCGTTACGTTGCGCCTAGCAATGCCTTCTTTAGCTGTGTCACGTAATTTAGCTAAGCTCTCATCATTCTTTTGCTCAGCTGCCAGTGACTCTCTATCCACGCGTAAGAGTTGATCAAAGTTCTTTGAGGCCGGTGATAATAACGACCCTGTCTCACTTGTGAGCGCGTCTGCTTGCTCTTCCTGCAGGCTAGAACTCTGACACTCTAGTGCTACGCTCTCATTGAGCTGGTCAACTGGCAGGCTCTCTTCAACTGTTCTTTTATCCCTCGGGCCTAGCTCGGATTCGGGTACTGAAGCTATCCCCTTTTCTGCTTCAGCTGGAGGAGCTTGAGCATTTTCAGCCGAAAGCGCCGCGATCTTACGAGCTTGGCCTCGGGTCAATGCCTGTACTATGCCCTCTCCCAGTTTGAGCCCTCTGTCACGCAGTAACTGATTCGAACGATTCGAAAAGATGTAGGGATACTGCAGTGACAAAAATTTGGAAACTGCAGCCTCAGTCTCTAGCTCCCCGAATGGTCCACTGATTTTGACTTTGGCCATGGGCAGACACACGCTGTGTTCTTCTACAACCTGTTTTATCCATGCTACTTCTCCGGTGAAGTCATCTACCATCACGTAAGACGGATGGACAATGTCCAGCGTGGCGGCACTGTCTCTTAGCACTCGGCATGGTTTTCCATTACCTTGCAGGTCGTGGAGATATGGACTTAAAAGTTCCATATTCTCATCTTTTTCCTCCACGTAGGAAAAAACTACGCTAGACTTCTCGCAGTTTACAGCTATATGTCCCAGTTTGTGGCATTTGTAACAGCGAATTGGTCTAACAGATTCGAATTTTCTTTTCTGTTCTTTTTGTGCGGTTTCTCCGTTAAGTTTCTCCTCGCTCTTTTCTGCGGGCTTTTCCGCCATGTCTACAGGCTCGGATCGTCTAGGTTGCGCACCCTTTTTTAACGGAAATGGTTTCCGCGGTCCATTTCGACCGTCCCAGTTTCCCTCCTCGGCGTTCAACTTTCTACGGGTTGCGTACTCTTCGGCTAATTCAGCCGCCCTTTCCACAGTGTTTACATTACCTCTGTCTTGCACCCACAGTTTCACAGCTTGGGGGATGGTTTTGTAAAACTGCTCTAGACACATGCATTCAATGATCATGTCTCTGCTGTCGTACGCTTCCGCGCTTTTAAGCCACTCGACTAGGTTGGCCTTTAAGCTATATGCAAACTCCGGATAGCCCTCGCTATCTTTCTTGCCTGTGCTCCTAAACCTTTGCCGAAAAGCTTCGGCTGAAAGGCGGTATTTCTTCAGGAGACTAGCCTTAACTTTCGCATAATCATATGCATCCTGCACACTCAATCTGGCGATTACTTCCGCCGCCTCACACGGCAACATAGACAGCAACCGCTGTGGCCATGTACTCGGACCGAAGTTCATCTTTTCGCAAGTCCTTTCAAAATTGCATAGGAACAAGCCTATGTCGGTCCCGACCTCAAATGGCTTTAATAGCCTGTCCATGCGGTACGATTCTGCCTCACTTGATCGACCCAGAGCGCCTTCACTTCTTTGAGGCAACTCCAAACGTTTGCTTTCAAGTTCAAGTTGCATTTTCCTTAACTGAAACTCGCGATCTTTATCGCGTTCCTCTCTCTCTCGGTTTTCTCTGTCCCGTTCTTCTCTTTCTTTTTCCCGTTTCTCTCTCTTTTTGAGAAGTTCCAATCCCATTTCAATATCTTGCTCACTGGCCTGATTGGAAATTAGCTCCAATAATTCCGATTTGAGCATTTCCTTGCGTACATCTAGGCCCAGTTCCTCACCAACAATCAACAACTCGTCTCTCAGCAGTGTCCTTAACTCCATGACTGCTGCTTTACTGCCTTGATTCTGTTCTCTAAATCTAGCTAGGAAAACACAACCTAGCTAACACACAACAATCTAGCTTCCCTACTGTTCTAAACAGAACAACCACAAAATGAAGCCTAGAGAGTCAAAGCAAAAACCAAGCACTCACCGCAGATACAGCACCATGTCGCAAAGTCCATCCCACCGCTGCCACCAGTTGTCAGGATTGGGGGCTCAATCCCATCGTCCGTGGTCCTTTGCCAAGATTGGAGTACGGCATGAATTCGAAGGTAGCTGGCCCATGCCGTCGTCCAACTTATTTACGCTGAGATCGTTGATGAAGTGAAGAACTGCTTCTCAACGAGAACGAGGAAAAAGGGGTTTATTTACAGAAATTAACTCAGTCTAACATGACTGCTTGAGAAAAAGAGTATTAGTCCAACAGGACTGCATGAGAGAAGTGACTCAGTCTAACATGACTGCTCAAGAGAAGTGTGTCCAGCATGCGCACAACCACAGTTTTTATACACTCGATCCGCCGGTCCTACGACGCGGCGACTGTTCGTTTACTCATCACCAACGCGCCGCTGCTCTGCAGAACAGTTTACGTACACAAAGGCAACCGCGCCCTGATGCCCGACGACGGCGTTGGCGGGTGCCGTTCCGGGAACTATCGTTGCCGATCGAGGGTCGCTCGTTGTTCCGTGCCACTCCGAACCGTGAGAAGCACAAAAATACGTCGTTCCCGCGGCAGCTTGTCCAGGCGTGTCAAATCAGCTCCGCGTTGGGGAACTCTGGAATCATTGTCCACACACCGAACTCGTCCCGTCACAATGTCGATGGGGCTGGAGGAAGGAAGCGGGTTTTCAGCACAAATGCCGCTTCTTCGAACGCCTCCTAGCTGCAGTGACGGAGAGGGAGCGGAATGCGCGTCTTGCACCCCTTGTCGTAATCGGGTGGCAAGGTGGCAATCTTGCTTAGCGGCTCGTCATTCTTAACAGGCCTCGTCGTGCTGATACCATATTGCGTCAAGCCGGGTTAGTGGCATGTTGCAGCAGAGGTCTTCAACCGGCCCTTTGAGGAACTCACATACCTCTCGTCAGTCAGAGTGTTGTAAAAAAAAAAAAACCACTGGGCTAATGACTTCTGCAGCAAACGTTAAAAGTCCACTGATATCGGTGGCGGTATCTTCCTAGCCAGTGGTGATGTTGCTCACTCCAATAGTTGTGCGTTGTGGATATTTACTTGGCGATTGCGGAAAAAGCCCGCCTCGTCAGTCCAGAGTACCTTGGTGAGAAAGTCAGAATCCTGATTCCCCCCCCCCCTCCCCTGAATCAAAATCCAATTCGCGAGATCGAGTCACTGTTGGAAGTGCCTTTACTCCAGGTATTGATGCAACTGCAGATGATAAAGGTGCAGTCCAGCTGTTTCACACAGAGCTGTGCGCTCATGCTGCGTGCTAGTGTGTGGATTAGCCGTCATGAAAGACAAAACGTTGGAACGAACCTCATAATTTATGACTGAAGCTCTCTGCATCTTTCTTGTGAAGCTTCTGGTAATTGTTTCAGCGACTCGTAGGTGTGCCTGAGCGCCTGCTTCGAAATACTCTTGCAGCCTGCCGTCTCTGTCCGCCTGCATCTCCTAGGGCAAGGACCATGTCTGCTTTTTCCTCGTTGGAAGAAGGCATCTCTAAATTGCTCGCGCTTTAAGAACTTATACACGATAGTCTGTTTATCGTTGTCTGTAAATACCACCTACCACCACCACCACGTCCGTCAGTCGCTTTACGCTGCGCAAGCGATAACGGTTGCTAGTTTAAATCGAACAGCCAAGGCTTGCGTCACTGCCCTGTCGCTTTTGAAGTGGCAGCGCACCCATGGCTGTTTGTGCGCAAAACGCTTCGGAGCAGTGCAATCACGACGCGCAAGCGGTCATGTCACGTTGTGTGTGTGTGTGTGTGTGTGTGCGGGCGTGTTTGCGTGTGCGTGCGTGTGTGTGTGTGTGTGTGTGTGTGTGTGTGTGTGTGTGTGTGTGCGTGCGTGCGTGCGTGCGTGCGCGTGTGTGTGTACGTGTGCGTGCGTGTGTGTGTATGTGTGTGTGTGTGGTGTTTAGCAGGGCATCCGCCGTAAGCTTAAGAACACTAATACCTAATAGATAGAAAAACAGAAACTGTTTATTCGCACATTTCGCAAACCGCTCTGCAACTTTATAATGGGAATTTTTTTTCCTATTGCTTCGTTGCTCCAGAAGTTGGTTAATTATTCTTAAGTATTTAAACAAACAAAATACAAACAATAGCGTGACACACTGCATACAATATTGATCAACATGCACTTCGTCGCTTCGTCTTGTAAACCATCGGCATCTTTTTAAATTCTGGCTGAAGTTAGTTGGAACGCCCTGCATAATGTGTCAAACAAGGCAAATAAACATGTTACGCAATCACAGATTCACGGATCACACAATCATAACACCCCCCCCCCCCCCTCCCTCCGTTAACACCGATGTATCGCGCAAGACGGAAGGCGGCGCGCTTCGTCCACTCCTTTCTCCATTGTGCACGCAAGACTGAACCCCCCCCCCCCCCTTGGCGTTCACTCACACATGAATCATGAGGCACGCGGTGCCGATGTGATCGTCGTTGGACTTTATGCGAAGCATGAGGGCGTCGGGAACGACAGGAATGCGCCTTTGGTGTTGGTATAATTGCTATCGCAATGATATAGTAAGAGTATCCGGTAGCTGGAGAGTCCCATGGCCCATTGTTTTCCGCAAAAGAAGGAACAAAATCAAACTTTCGGCATGCAATATTCGCTGCGCCACAACCACGTGTTTTTTTTTCGTTTTTTTTTTCGTGGGGTGGGGCTTCGACATGAAAAAAGTAATAATAATAAAACTCAAAGGAAAGCATGTTGGCCACAATCGAATGCCTACTTTGGGCACCTAATTTGCCTACCGAAGGAATATCGCAGAAAACGTCAGACGCTTCATCCCCCGACAACCATATGCATGCTGCTCGTTATCCTGCAAGGCGGCCATCGCTTTAGCCGCCACCTCGACCGACGCCAGCGTCATACTCTGCGACTCCAAGCACGCCATCTCCAATTTCACCCGAGGTCTCGTCTCGCCTACCACCTTACGGCTCCTTCACCCACTCCTACTGGAGGACGAACTGTGTCACATTGAACTGGTCTGGGTCCCTGCCCACTCGGGTCACACCGGCAACGAGTCGGCTCACCAACACGCTCGAGGATTCGTCGACCGAGCAGCGGGCCCCTCCGCGTCGGACGCCCCGGTGCCGGAGCCCCTGGTCACCTACCACCCCATTACCCAGCACTGTAGCCTCGAACGGTACGCCTACCCACCCCCACATGAAAGTCTTCCCAAACGGTCCGAGATCGCCAGGCGTCGCTTTCAGAGCAGCACCTTTCCGTGCCCCCCAGTGTATTCGCACATCCACCCTGGTGTCACTGATCCACGCTGCTGCCTGTGCGGCGACGTTGCCTCCCTGAACCACATCCTCTGGGGCTGCCCGGAAGACCCCCCACCCACCGACCTAGTCTCGCCGCCCCCCACTGACGAACAATGGGAGGCCCTTCTCTCCAGCACCGACCGAGACATCCAAACATGGGTCCTGGCACGAGCTGAAGACGCCATTGTGAAGGAAAACCTGAAAGCCTACGTAGCTTAGCCTCCCTTATCCCTTACCCCTTCTAATAATAAAGTTGACACTCACTCACTCACTCACTCACTCACTCACTCACTCACTCACTCACTCACTCACTCACTCACTCACTCACTCACTCACTCACTCACTCACTCACTCACTCACTCACTCACTCACTCACTCACTCACTCACTCACTCGATATCCTATACCAAGCGAGGCAAAGGACTTTGCGGAGAGGTTGCGATAACATCGAAATGAAGGTGATGCCCTCCAGTTAACGCGTTGCAATCCGTCGAGTCTCCGCAGCGGTGGCGGCGAGCGACCATTGCTTTATTTTTCTCGTCTGCTAGCCATAAAGCGTCCAAAACTCTCTGAGGCCAAAGTACACTCGGCCAGAGAAAAACGAACCCGCACCGAAGTGCGCCACGCGGTTGTCAGGGCAAGACGTGAAAAACGCGTGACCTCTGGCTAGCTCTCGCAGCCCGCGGGTAGCGAGAGCGATAAAATTGAAGAGCATCAATATGTCCTCACGAATGAAAGTCAAAGTAGAAAAAAATAAATAGGAACGTAGTTACCTTTGCTGTCTTAGTGCCTTGACATGGATGCTTTGGCGCAGGTGAAAGAAAAATATTATTTTCTGTGACATGGCGGCACAAATGAACCGTCACAACGCTTCGTCTCATCGGACCTCGCTGCGTTCTTTGTCAACTTTCCTGATAGTGTGTTAATCTGTAATGTCTTGTTGTGTGGTTCGATGTACGACTTTTAAAAAAGTCGATGCACTTTTGGCGTCAAATGTTTATAAGAAGATTAAACCCACAAAGATACGGAATTGAAAATCTAAAACACTACTTTGAGAATGTCAATGCACCTTTCGCATCAAAAGGTTATGTAATATTTATACCCATGAAGTTTCGGAATTGAAATCCATGCGCTCCGTAGATTCCGCGGCCTCCGCGAGATGCCGTGACGAGCCCGCTCGCCATCAAAACACCCTTGAAACTTTGTGCTCGGATGTGGCTCTGGCGTTATGCGACTCCAGGTGAATGTGCGTTGACACGAAATGCAGCACAAGTTCACAATCTTCGCGCCAAAATATCTTTTCGAGCGTGAAAAAAATACATGTTCTAGACGAAATCCAGAATGATTTCGGGCGCCGGGGGTTGTTTTGGTCGGCGGTGCATAAAAGCACAAAAACATTTCGGGGGGAGGGGGGGAGGCTGAAGCCCCATAAGTCCCCCCCCCCCCTCTGGCTACGCCCCTGCTGGAGTTACACACTCATGGCTTTGCCGTCTCTTTATTAGGTATACATGGAAAGCTTGCCTACTGGTTGCCTTGGCGCCTCACCGCTCACTTCGATTGCTGCTACTGAAACCAGCCTGGCTATGGTTTCATTTATTACAGCCATGTTATCCTTAGCTTCCTGTTCTAAAGCTTTATATTAGTTTGCGAGCACCAGCCTGAATTAATCTGCTTTTACCCTGACTGCGTGCAGGTTGCCATTTTTTCTCATGACCAATTTTGGTCTTTCTCTCTTCAAACTGAGGACAATAATAGAATTTACTAAGCTATGGTCACTGCCCTTCACTATGCCTAACTTCTACATCCTGCACAAAGCTGGGGTCGCCACTGAGTATGAAATCAATTTCCTTTATCCTTTACCAATTGGGATCCTTGCAGGTCCACTTCCTGTTACTGCGCTTCCAGAAGGAGGAATTCATTATTCGGAGTCAATTCGTTTACTCGAATGTTACCGTTATCTCTGCTCCAGTACTTCTATAGCCGATGCCATATATTTGGGAAACATCTGTTCTCGCACCATTTTTTTGTACGTTGTCAAACCACTATCGTAGTTGGTGCCTCAGTATACTTACTCGAAAATACTTCGCACTGCTTTGTGCCAATTCGAGTTTGTTTTGTAAGGCTCCAAAGTAGTCATGGCTAATAACAAATAGCTAACTGACAAAGAAGGCGAAGGAAAGCGGAGACACAACACGAGTGCTGTTTCATTTCGTTTCCACACATTGGCGCATACTCACTTCTTGGTATTGGCGAGGAATGAGGCAGTTTATGGCATGTTTAATATTAAAGCAAAACTAAATTTTAATAGCAGAGAGTGGGTGAAGTAATGTGATTTAGAAATAAGAAAAAAAATATTTTTAAGAACTTCGAGGTAGAGTATTTTAACATAAAGAAGAGAAATAATAGAAATAATTGAAAATTTCAGCGCTGTATTCTGTCTACGCCTTTCTTCGTCTTCGTTTTGAGTGCGCTCTTGTTATCAGGCATGAACCAACACGAACTATCTTAGTTTCCGATCTTGTTCTCTAAATCTAGTGCTTAAAAATGAGCAACAGCTTGTACAATATCATGCCACTGATGTAGAATTTTTCAGCGGCCTGAAACCATTTTGATTGCAGAGGACCGACATCGGTCGCTCAGTAGTCCTGTATTGTGCTCTCATTTCAATAAGCGGCAATATTATACCAAAACATTTATGGCGCAATTTTCGCTTCACAATCGAGCTGCTTTCGCCAAAGGCACGTCCCTGCCAGTAGGAGGCACGAAATACAGCAGTGTTTTCGTGCCATCTAACTGGAGCGGAGGATCGAGACGATTCTTTACAGCCAGAAAGTGTCTCGCAGCATGGCCTAAGCACCGAGTCATAATGATACGCCAGTGCTGGCAGTTTAGCGTGTTGCGAACGCCTAATTTTGCGGCAACCTAACGGAATAAGCGAAATGAGCAGCGTAATCGTAAACTGAAAGGAAATACAGTACACGTTTTAAGTAAATTCACGAAATAAAAAAAGACGTTTAGCTAGGAGAAATACATTCTTACGCGGGAGCAATATTCACCACTTAGCACACCAGTGTTGCTAATTTACGTGAAGGTCGTCACTCCGCAGCTTTTCTAGATCTGCAAAATGTTCGGTTAAAATAATCTTCCAGTGGGCGTTCATAACAAGACGTTCGTTTTAATTTCGTGCGTTTCCTGAGCGGCCACGTTTCGGCAACCACCGACCGGCGGGCGTAAATTCGGCGCTGTAAGGGCGGGTACACGGGCGCGAGCGACCGTTTGGTTCAGTAGCCCTAAGGGCCGATTTACGCTCGAGCCGCCCATCGCCGCAAGCCGCATCGCACGTTTGCGGTTGCGCGAAAAATTGCACGTATCCAGCACTTGTGCACAAATTTGGGTTTACAATGTGTAAGGTATACACTGTGCACACAGTGTAGATGGTAATTTGTGCAGAAGTGCTGCATACGTGCAATTTTTCGGGCGACCGCAAGCGTGCGGTGCGGCTTGCGGCGATGGGCGGCTCGAGCGTAAATCCGCCCTAAACAAGCCGCTTACGTCGGTGATCCGCGCGTGGCGCACGACGCTCGTCCAGCTCAGCAACGCCGGCGCATCCTGCAGCCATTAGCCGTGTCCGTCGACCTCCGCGGCCCGAAATAAAGCGCCATCGCCTTGGCCCTGGGCAAATACCCTCTCCCAGGGAGCGGCGAGCACGCCGAGCGTTATCGCGGTCGCGCAGGAAGCGGCGCAGACGTGCCCCGTGGCTCTGCCGCCAAGCGCGGCGGCGATGGTCAGGACGTGCGGCACGTGTCCGGTCGATCGTTGCCCTTCGGGAAGCCGGCGTCCTTCGCGAACAGGGAGCGTGGTGCCGCTGGCCGCTCGCCCACGGCGCGGAGGGGCGACACGCGTGCAAGTACGCCGCGGGCCAAACCGGCTCGTTATGTTGTTGTCGCGCCTGCAATTACCGCTCGCGGCACGCCATCGATTGGCCGCGCAAGATCGGCAATCGAGACCCGTGTTGCTGGCATCGTGGCTTAATACAGCTTGTATTTGCGCCCGCTCTCGAAGCGTCTCGCAGTCATCCGTCTTCTATTTACGGCGTTCGGGCGGAGAGGAAGGCGGCTACGGTAAAAAACGACCGTGCGTGAATCCGACGAGGGAGTGAAAGTTTCGGAAGGCAACGAGAAGGAACGGCGCTCGAGGCCAAACGCTCCTTTCGCGTGGTGCGTCTACTGTTTTGGAGGCGAACGTTGTGCCTCGGCATGGACACTACGTAACCGCCAGGAATACGCTGTGGCATCCTGCTGCCTTATTACGTGTGCCGGCGTAAGAAGAAACGAAGCAAAAAAAGGCGCGCATTAGAGCAACGTCGGCGAGCCAAATTGCCTGAAATAGCCGCAATTGACGAGTTCTCCGTTGAGACATCTAATACCTATATTTCTGGACGGCTTAGTGCATTTGAAAACACGACAGCAACGGGAAAAACGCTTGCGCCTTTCTCTCCATTGTATTTATTTCCGCATTTCTTCTTCAAGAAATGAAGCTGTAGCAACTTGCCCAATTTGCATCCTTACAATCGTGCTACCTTAAGTAGTCTAATGAAACAGCAACTGCCACACTTCCTTCAAGTAGTCCGCTTATGTTTCCAACCTACCCCGGTGCTGCGGGAAAATGCTGTGCGGTGCGCTTCGAATTATTTTCGCAGTAACATGTCTCATTAGTACGCGATGGAAATTGTGAAATAATCATTCGTACAATGCTGCATCCAACATTGCGGAGAGTTTGCTTGCACGCACACACCAGATTCTACACTAGGCGGTGCTTGTTGTAGCGCCATTTTATTGCGATAGCAATTATATGGATACGCCGGGCCCATTTCTGCCGTCGCCGTCGCCGTCGCTGTGAGGTTCCGTATGAGTGAAAGCGCGTGAGGGTGAGCCGGCGAATGCGGTTCAAGTTCGCGTGCGCGACCGAGGAACTCGGCGCGGACGCGTGCCCACTCCGGGATTCGATCTCGTGACCTCGTGCTCAGCAGCCCAACACCATAGCCACTGACCAACAACGGCGGGTTATAAAGCATTTAATATTCAGGAGCGCTAGTCCTTGCGTACTGCGACCAGCACGGCACCAACACAACCAGCGCAGTTTCCAGCGCGAACCACCGAATTGCAGCGAGAACCAGCGCCTGTACAGCACTAACCAGTGCGCCCCAGCGTCGTGGCATTGAGACCAGCGTCTCGTCCAGTGTGACCCAGCTCTTATCCAGCGTTCTCGCTCGTGGTCCAGTGAGTCCCAGCGTCTCCAGTGAGATCCAGTGTCAAAAAACGCGCTGTTTTCACGCTGGAAGGCACTGGAAAACGTAGATTTTTGCAATCGGGCTCTAGCTAGAAACTGAAAGTTATCTAACACAAAGTTAGCCACGGGGCTTCTCTAATATATATATACATACACACACACAAACACACACACACACACACACACACACACACACACACACACACATATATATATATATACATATATATATATATATATATATATATATATATATATATATATATATATATAGAGAGAGAGAGAGAGAGAGAGAGAGAGAGAGAAAGAGAGAGAGATTTAGCGCTATACACAATGTAAGGTACTGAGAGTTACTTAAGGACTGTTTCCTGTGAGGAAATGACGAATTCTGAACGATAAGTGTACAACAGTTCCGACGAAACGCTGCGACACTTGCACGCTACAGTTGAGCTCGAAGGAATACCAATTTTATTAGAACCTGGTGTATAGTGCCTCAAACGAAGGTTTGTAATGAAATGTGTCAAAACCCGCTAGGGTAGCTTTGGCAAACGTATCAGACATTTAAATGGTATTTTGAGACCTGATATGCCACTTGTTTATAAGCTCTGGCAGGATATTGCTCTGCCAAACATGACGTCAGAACGAGTGCAGCTTTGCCGGGAAGTAAAGTAGTCTTCTTTTCTAAGTGTGCCAATAAACTAGGTACACGTGTTTTAAAATCATGAGAGGCTGCTGCAAAAATTGTCTTTGACTACACACGCAATATTTTTTTTTCATACCGTTTTACGTTCAATTGTGTGAACGCTAGTAAAATAATCTAACGGCACGACACAGCACTGGGCTGACGCCGGATCTGGATGTTGACGTGGCGGTGACGCTATACATTTGCAGACGCTCATTGGTTTGGCGCACGGTGACCTCTTTCCAGCGGTAAAGCCAGAAGCGTGCGTCGGCCTGAAAAATCCAGGCCATATATAAAGTGCGCTAAGTGTTGCGAGGGGAGAGGGGAGGCGGAGGGTGTACAACTAGCCCCTTTGAAGTACCGGTGATGTGAGACGAGTAATAGAATGTATGGTGTCAGAATCATACGTACTTAAATCGCTTTATGCGCAAATTTCGTACCACCGTGATCAACTAGTGCTTGTCGTAAGCGTTCCTTGCTGTGCGGAAAATGTTAGTTTCAATGGCTTTATAAATTTGCAGCACAGAAAAACTAGAATTAACAGACATATTCTTGGGTTTTACGTGCCAATACCACGACACGATTTTGAGGCGTGCTAATTGTGTGCACCTGGGGTTCTTTAGCGCGCACTCAAGGCACGGTCCACAGGCGTTTTTTTGCATTTCGCTCCTGTCAAAATGCAGCCTCGAGTTTAGCGCAATATCATAGTCACTATACCACCACGACACGTACTAGAGAAAAACTCACAGGTTCATTTGCAGCGCGAACTAGCCAACCAACGTGTTTTAGCGAATGTTTAGGCGTCAGCTGTGGTGCTGGCTAGGCATTTTCGTTCAGGATCTGGAGATCTCCGACTCGCATGGAGGTTGAAGGGTCATAGTTCCTGCATAACATTGCAGTTTAAGGCTGTTTGATAGCGTCCTAGTGTAAGGTACTACGCTGCTCTTCTATGCCTAAGAGCTCGCCGGCTTTCTGAGCATAGATTGACGCAGCCGAATGTGGTGTCACGACGGTGGTAAGACGGCAGTGACAAGCAACTCTGAAATGATGACGGTGGTATAGCGATGACACCATTATAACGAAGGATTGAGGACAATGGGATGATGACGAGTGTATGACAACGATGATATGACGACAATCGGCTGAATAGGTTGTGGTGAAGGCGATGAACGGCCAAGTTAGCATGACGACGATGGTACGGCAGCGAAGGCATGAGAGCGACTGTATGAAGACCGCGAAATGATCATTATGAAATGAGGACGGCGGTATAAAGACGGCAGCGGGACAACGATGGCATAAGGAGATGGGATCATGATGAGTGCATTGCGGCAAAGGCGTGAGATTGCGTGAAGAGAATTGGATGACGAAGGCTGGAATGACGACGAAGGCTTCACATTGCATGACAGCAATTGTATGAGGATGACGACGACGACGACGTGAGATGACATCAGCACGACTGTATGACGACGATGGCGTGATGATGATGGTGTGACGAGGACGGCATGGCGAGAATTGGATTACCAATGTAGAAAGATGATGATAGAACCACGACGATGGCATCACGATGAAGCTGCCGCAACGACTGTATGATGACGACACAATGATGACAATTGCTATTGAACGAGGAGAGTATCATTAGGATGAAATTACGAAAAAGAAATGACGTCCAAAGAACGATGACAAGTGCAGTCGTTTGATTTCGCCGCCCGCAGTGCGCGGATGGCAATACCGCCTGGTGGTGCTAGAGGGAACGAAGCTTTGCGTCCCGTCAGCAAACATCCGTCTTTCAGTCATAGAGGCGCATGCAGGGTCCTGTGCGCTTCTACCAACATAAGCACCGTTTGCGTTTATGTCGCCTTTCTAACTTACCTATCTATGTGCGGACGGCGCCGATGAAGGGAAGCTAATCAATGAACTAACAAGATATAACGCTTTCAAATGTATTGACCTTAAGACGCGGGGGGACTATTATTAATAAAGGAAACTCAGCAGCCCAGTGGTTCTGAACTCCGGCTCTGATTTGACCCACAGATGCAGCAGCATCTCACAGCGGAAACCGCCACCTTTTAATGAGTTAGCATTCTCAGGGTGCTTCATGCTTTTTCCGGAAGCCAGCTATATATGTATGTTTGTACCTGATCGTTTTCACGCTTACCTGGGTCACTAGGTTGCCCGTGATCGAATGAGTAGCGCATTGACCTTTATATTGAGGAAACAGGATTTTAAACCAACCATCAGCCCAACTTGGCGCACTGGGTATGTGGCAATGTGTGTATATCCGTTGCTCTTCAAAGAACCACTTTAACGTCGACGTATGTCACTTTACGTGCGGGACTGAGCAGGTGCCGCAATTCGATGAAACTCTTTGACTCCGACATCTTTTACTGAGTACGTCCCACTTAGCCTGTGCTCTTCTTCGATGAACCTCCTTGATGCCAATGTGATTGTGCCGCTCTACAGTGACGTAAATTATCCTTTAAATTTCTTCGCTGCTGAGCGGAATCGAACTCACGTAACAAAGGTTCCTCAAGGACAGCAACCCGAGTCTTTATCAGACTGCGCCACAAATGCCCTGAGTACGTGCCACTTTTCAATGAACGTATTTCACGCCAACGCTTTAGTTAGTTCCGCCATGAACACACTGGGTATGTTTCCCGCTTCAATGAATATGGCTCGATGAGTATGTGCCACTTAGTGTAGGGCTAGCGAGGGAAACATTGTCAGCGTTCTCAGGCACCGGCGCACCATGCATCTGGTCTCAGAGGTCGCGCAGGCACTTCTAGGCTACGCCTCTAGATGGCACAGCACGCCCAGAAAGAAGCGCGAGAGAGGAGTCTGGTTGCCGCATGAAGCGTTTCTCATCGCTCTCACGCACTGGTAACCATGCATCTCGAATGCCACCCCGGGTTTCTTGGAAGCGATGCTAGATGGCGCTGAGTGTTCGTAGGGAAGCGCAAAAGAGGGATCTCCATGCAGCACACGCGTCATACATAACTCGTTTTTGATGGTGGTAGTAACGTTGTGTCGCCATGTTGATTCAATGCTAAAGGCTTACCGCCTACAGTCATGGTGAGGTGGGTTCTGCTAATTACTATTCTATGGCTTTTTTGTGAAATTCATGAGATGTGTTTTAATATTACAAACACCTTGCTACACAATTACCCGGTGCAGTATTGCCTTCGGTGGCCTCCGAAGTACACGCGCCGACGTAACCACACTTTATGAAGCCTTGCACACATCACAAAGCCCTAAAACTGCACGGCGGCAAAGTGAGTAACGCATCCGAATTTGGACTTAACATTGCAACTTGCGCATGAGTAATGATTTGCGCGCAAACGTACTACGAAACACATTCGCACTACACTGCCGCATCCTGTAGGGATACTCCAGCAATTCTGGACGTTCTTAACTGGAATGCCGATGTATCTTTCTTGGTGATTTTGGCGCTACATTTGTGCTTTCGTCTAGACATATTTCAGTTCACTACTGCCCTGCCTCAAGTTGGCAATTACATTATGCGTTCGAAAGCCAATTTTAAACAGCTAATAAATGGATCAGTTTAGGTAGGTTCCTGTACGCTATAATTCGCCATACATCAATGCCAATGGCTCTTCTCTTTAAGGTCTATGCTTTTTTCTTTTATATCGAAGTAAGAAGAGTGCATCGGCTGCACTCCTATCATAGTCATCTCCAAAGTGCACAAACCCGCTAATAAAACCGCGTGATATTCAGTGCATTTCTTATAACTGAATAAAACAATTATATTGTGGCAACCCATAAGTTAGTACATACAAACCTCGGCAAAATGTACCAGAGGAAGAAAGAGGTTTAATGCTTAAAAATGAAAATTCAATTTGATGCTGCAGCGCCAATGTGTTATCGGAAACTTCAACTTCAGCTACAACTCGAACTACAACTTCTCTTACAACTCTACGTGCCAGCTTATTATCCCCCATTGAAGATGGGTGAGAGCGAATTACCTCTACACACACGCCGCTAAGAAAAGAAGTTACAGCCCAGATGAAGGTGAGTCCTCTTGTTGAAACGTTGGTTCCGGTGACATTCCTTGTCTTGGCACCTTTGGTGACTTGTTAGCTGATGTCACGTAGCGAAGTGCTAGTGAGTACTGCGAGTGGCTGTACCGGGGTATGCACTGACGTGTTGGCGTCCACCATGGTTTTCTGCGGCGAGCATACAAAAGGTATGTGTTATCACTATCCGCTTACTCAGCGACACCCTGTGAGTAGTGAAATGCACGAGACTAAGTCGTCTGTGGGATTCCCAAAACGCTCCTCATCCCACAACTTTGACAGAGCACCTTTTCACATCGCATATAGTAATGGATGTTTATTGCGTATATGATGCATTATATGGCCGTAAACATTCTTTATCTGAGATTATATTCACATGATTAATCCATGTTTTCCTTGTACAATGAACCATGCGTTATACAGATATAAGTTATCATTATTATTAAAAACATAACCTAACAGCTCGAAGGCAAACATGAACAGAAAGTGGAAGAAGGGAATGCAGCGTGGGCTTTTGAGTCATTTATGGATTTAGAAACAGGGAAGAATAAGGCATGTCTCTGTTCTTTTGTTTCAATTTGTTGTGAATTATACCTTGCTCCCCCCCCCCCCCCGCCTGTGCCTTGTAACTATCACGATATGCTTTGTACTGCGAGACTTCCTTTAAATTAAAAAAATATTATGGGGTTTTACGTGCCAAAACCACTTTCTGATTATGAGGCACGATGTAGTGGAGGACTCCGGAAATTTCGACCACCTGGGGTTCTTTAACGTGCACCCAAATCTAAGTACACGGGTGTTTTCGCCCCCATAGAAATGCGGCCGCCGTGGCAGGGATTCGATCCCGCGACCTCGTGATCAGCAGCCCAACACCATAGCCACTGAGCCATCACAGCGGGTCTCCTTTAACTTTCCTTTGGTGCTTCGAGTGCTTATATTTCGGAGAAGCCTCGAAAAGGTATAAACTAAGCCGTTTTCATGCAGTGTCGACGACCTGTGGCGAGCGTTTCGTCTACGTGGCTGGCCATATTGCAGTGGAGTTTCTGCATTATACACCAGAAGCTGCATATATGATATCCTTCGCCAGCAAATTTGTGTATTTGTGTGAGTAAGTGCATTATTTAAACAGAATCATATATCCTCGCTCTCTAGTGACATAGTTAAATTACTATCAATGGAAACAGAAGTCGTGATCCCTTAACCTCACAATACGTATACAAACTCAAACATGATCTTCAGCACAGCCGACTGTAATCCTTTAAAACTTCGAGTAAACATGTTTCTGTCTTTAAATGTCTGAAAATCTTCGTGTATGATAGATAGTTAGCCCCCGGAAAGTCCGTGAAGTATCCTAAGAATGCTAATGCATTAAAAAGAGCTGAGGAAAACTTGGATCCCAGGCTTAGGATATGACCAAGCCTGGAGTGCTCAACTCACCCGACCTTCAAACCTTGCAGAGTATTGATCTCGGGATGATGATGCTGCGTAATGCTCGTGTGACTCCGATCCTGATGTGTCAACGATCTGATATATTTACCATAAATTTAGGGGTGTGATGTCTGTATTGCATTAGATTGTGGAGATTTCTGTAGACCATCTCTCGGTGGTACTTTGGTACCCTCATTTTGCTCGTTAAGCTGCCATATTGTAGAAACAGACAGTTTCTTTTATTTTAGTGCCTGATTTATATGTAAGAGGTGGCGACAAAGTAGCCTCTTGAATCACATCAAATAACATCCAAATTTTTTTCATCTCTCAACAAAGAGAGAAAAGGGGTGGCGGAAAAAAGCTGCATTACTGCAGCTTGACTAAGCCCGGCCCACTACGGTACAATTCGACAGTGTGCAGCAGTAGTATAGGTACAGAACAACATATGTTTAGGCAGTTTACAGGAAATGTGAACGTGAAGATAAATGTGAAGATAAAAAAAGAAATGATAACATGGACGTACAGGCAGTAAATTTTTTGTGTGCAGAACAAAGAAAATGAAGAAAAGAGAGGTACATACGAAATAATTTCAGAAAAAAAGCTGTGCCGATGCAGCTAAAAAGAAAACGAAAGCGAAATTGAATACAACAGACGCATAAAACTCGATATACATAGACGACATGCGCATATGTGCATACATACATATACATACACTAATACTAATGTAAACTAATACCAATATACGTACTAATATGTATGCAATAATCAAATACAAGTGCAGGAATCACACAGCGGGATTTGGCGAGAGGAAATAAGTGAAAAACGAACAAGGGGACATAGTATTCGGGTTTAATCCCCTTGTAGCTAGGGTCTTTAGTAGATCAGCTATGCGGTAGGATACAGATTGCTGCCCATAATTAGTACGACAAAGGCTTGTTAACCAAATGTTGACATGTCTCGTGTTATAGGAAATTTCGCGGTGATTCATGTTAAAGAAATTTACATAATCAACATTTTCCCGTATCAATGTTGTTCTGTACATGCATGCTAGACGAAATGAATAAGTCAATTCAACCGGCACTATTTTGTATTCGTAAAAATATTTAGGCGCGTGTTCCTTGGAGAAATGATTGGGTACAGCACGAATTGCTCGCTTTTAACATAATTTTAGTTTAGCGATGTTTTGTTTCGATGTTGTTGCCCAGACTAGGTGACAATAATCTAGTGTAGAAAGAAAAAGTGAGTTATAAACAGTTCGTTTCACAGTGGTAGGCAAGACATGTCAGTGTCTATGTGACAGTCCCGTTATTCTGTTTAGCTTTCCGCAACGAGAATCCACATGTTTCATTTCATTTCATTTCATTTTATTTCCTTAAAGGCCCCATTGAAGGGCTATTACATAAGGGGTGGGTACATACATACATAAAGAAATTGAAGGCCATATTTTTATTACAGGGTAAGATAATTTGTTACGGTGTTTAAAGATGTGCTAGGACAGGTTATGACTGTGATTTCGTTGGAAAGGCCGTTCCAGTCTGTTGCTGCACGAAAAAAGAATGAAGACGAATAAGTGACAGTGCGTGTACGTGGGCGCACGACTTGTTGCGGGTGACCGGTGCGGCTGGATATGCGTGCCGGGGGGGAGAATGTATGGTGCTTTGCCAAGTGAGCTGTAAAAAAACTTGTGAAAAAGACAAAGACTAGCAATGCGGCGGCGAGATGCAAGCAATGATAAGCCAGATTCTGTTTTTAGTGCCGATATACTGATGTTGTAGGAGTACTTAGAATGAATAAATCTTGCAGCTCGATTTTGAAGCGATTCGAGTTGATTGATGAGATATACTTGATGAGGGTTCCAAATGGGGGATGCATATTCTAGTTTCGCCATGACGAGAGACTGATAGGCTAGTAATTCTACATGTTGGGGGCGTGGCGCAAGTGGGGTTTTAAAAACCCGAGTGTTTTGTTAGCAGATGAAATGATGTTCATAATGTGCGTTTCCCAGGTTAAGTCACTGCAAATGGTTACTCCGAGATATTTGTAGGAAGGAACTAATTCAAGGTTGACGTCAGCAATTTGGTACGAGAAAACAAGTGGATTTCTGCGGCGGTGGAAGGAGACAGTCTTACATTTGTTAGCGTTTAGTTCCATTAGCCAAAGGTTACACCATTCCTGTACACTTCGCAGGTCGTTTTGAAGGGACGTGTTATCGGAAACGCTGTTAATTTTACGATAAATTACACAGTCGTCTGCAAACATACGGATGTTAGAAGATACATGCATTGGTAGGTCATTAATGTAAATTAGAAATAGTAGTGGACCAAGGACTGACCCTTGGGGTACGCCTGAGGTTACAGGGGTAGAGTTAGATGCTTGATTGTTGACAAAGACTGATTGTGAACGGTTACTTAAGAATTCTTTAATCCATGCTAAGATATTGGTATTCAGATGTAATGCGGCAAGTTTTAGTAGTAGACGCTCATGAGGAACTTTGTCAAAAGCTTTGGCGAAATCTAGGAAGATGGCGTCAGTCTGGGAGTTAGAGTCAAGATTTACATGCAGGTGGTGAACGAACATAGCTAGCTGCGTTTCGCAGGAAAAACCTTTCCTGAAGCCATACTGCGCAGGATGAAAAAAATGGTTGGCATCAAGGAAGTCCATGATATGTGTGTAGATGATATGTTCAAGGATTTTGCAGGGTACACTGGTTAATGAGATGGGGCGATAATTTAATGGGGAGTGTTTGTTGCCTGATTTGTGAACTGGAACGACCTTTCCGTGCTTCCAACCTGGAGGCAGCACGCCTGCTGAAACTGACTGTGTAAATAGAAGACAGAGATATGCTGCACAAATATATTTAGTGTTTTTTAGAAGTTTAGACGTAATGTCGTCCACACCAGCTGCCGATGAAAGTTTGATATTGTCTATGAGGGATGTAATGCCAGATGGAAAAAATGTAATAGGTGGCATGGTACATTGAAAGTTCGCACGAGGACTAGAAAATGACATTTCAGTTTCTTGTGTAAATACTGACACAAAGGTTGTGTTAAACAAGTGAGCGCATTCAGCGTCGGTTAGAGAATCACCTGATTCATTTGATAAGGTAATAGTCCGCGTGTCGTGTGGGCTTGAGACTTGCCAGAATTTTTTGGGTCGTTCTTAGGCATGTTCAGCACATCAAAATAAAAGAATCAGCGTTTGGCATGAAGTATGGCTTCCAGACAGGCAGTTTCAGCGGTTTTGTATTTTTTACATGCGTCAGGGTTGTTACGGGACTTGGCTGCTCGGAAGAGACGTTTTTTCTTGTTTTCTAATCGCTTCAGTGCTTTATTGAACCAGGGTTGTGCTGAATTGGAATGAATGTTCCAAAGCAGATTTTCTGAAAATATAGCTCCTAGTGTTTAAACGTCGTTTAAAATTCTAGTTTTCTCCCTTTTAAATACAACCTGTGTTCAAGTTTTTGGGGCCTTATGCTTTGGGCGAAACATGATCGCTTGCGTTTTTAAGCATTAATTCTTAAATAGTTTTCATCACACCAGTTTGCGATATCCTGGAGCACAATGTTTGCATAATCCATGAGAGTGTCCGGATTTGTGCCCCTGAAAAAAATTGTGGTATTGTCTGCAAAGCCTAGGGATTTGATATTTTCAGTGGTCGAAAAAAGCTCATTCATGTAAACAATTAAAAGAAGTGGTCCGATTGTGCTTCCTTGTCGCACACCATGTGGGATAGGTTTTATGTTTGAGTTTGAATGATTATGGCAAACGCATTGAGACCGATGTTGCAGATATGAAGACAAAGGTCGCTTGCGTGACCACGTACTCCGTGTTGTTTAAGTTTACCTAAAGGTGTGATATGATGAACAGTATCGAATGCTTTCGTGAAGTCGAAACATATACATAAAACCAGTTCTTTTGCATCAAACGCTGTAGAAGTAAATCCTTTTGCGTTAGTAAAGCCAATTACGTTGATTTGTCTTTGAGAAAACCATACTGTGATGTCGAGATGAACGAGTGTTTGTCTAAGAAATCATACAATAGCTTGAGTAGGATTTTTTCTAAGCCTTTCAAAAAGGCAGGCGAAATAGAAATCGGCCTAAAATAATTTGGATCGTTTTTATTTTTCCTTCGTCGATTGCTACCACTTTTGTAATCTGCATCTACTTCGGAAAGCAGCTCTTTCCTATGCAAAAGTTGTAGATTTCAACTAAAATTGGCGCACTTATGTCTATACCGAATTTGACTGGCCTAACTTGCACATCATTTACATCACGTGATTTACAATCTTTTAGGCTATAGAACAGTTTTTAACTTCATTCCCACTTGTGGGAAAAAAACACCATACTACCAGAAAATTGTGCTGTTTTATGAATCGAGGGTATGTTTGTTCTGTTGCAACTTGTAGGCTCTCCAACAGATATCAAACGATCATTCAAAACATTTGAAAGATGTGCTAACGCGGACAAGGCGGTTGTTCACAAGCATGCTCTTAACATTTGAAAGATTGGTCTGTTTTATTAGACTGTTTAGTCGCTTCCAGAACAGAGCAGAGTTCCTCACCAAATCGTTAAAATAGGCTTGGTAATACACTTTTTTCGCGCCATTTAGTTTAGCATTGAGCTTATTTTTAAACACCTTCAAAGCCTTAAGTCTGTCAATGGCTTTAGTTTTCACAAATTCTCAGTACATGTGGTTTTTCAAGTTAATCTGCTTGTAAAGGGAAGTGTTTATTGAAGGCTTTCGAGAGTTCTTAAATTACTGATTACGATATGTGGAAAAATGTTTTTTATATATAGCTTTAAGATCCACAATGAACGCTTCTGACATGCTATCTGCGTCGGTACACAATAGAACGTGACTGCAATCATAAATCTCAACTTCCATTCGAAAGGCATGAAGAGAACAACGATCTGTAATATCCTGCGTATGCACAGGACTGCTACGTTCACCCTTTTCTGCATTTCCACCAGAAATAAAAGCAAAGACAGGAAAATGGTCGCTAATATCGCACAAAAGTGTTCCACTTGACACAATTTAACAATCTGCATTTGTGATAAACTGGTCAAGTAGGCTCAATGTTCTATCAGTGATGCGGATTGGTTCATTTATAACATCTTTATATCCGCTAGATGTAAGAATTGACTGAAAATCTCTGCTAATGCTTGAAACAGATAGCAAATCTATGTTCAGGTCACCACTGAGAAATAGTAAATATTTGTTATGGGACACAAATCCTAACATTTCCAAAAAAATAAAGAAACTCTTGACACCGAGTGTTAGGAGACCGGTAGACCACTGGTATAATCCTGGAGCCGCTGTGCACAGTTAATATTTCAAAATTATCACTTGAGACAGAGAATTTCTCAAGAACTTGCACGTCGTGAGCGCCACTAACCAACAGTAACACGCCACCACCCTGGCGTTCCGGACGGTTTAGCACGAAGGTTTCATAACCAATACGCGTAAACGGAACATTTTGTCGTGAGTATCAAGCTTCCAAAACCATTACGGCGTCAAAGTGAACACGAGTAGAATGAATGAGCAAATCTATATCATCATGCTTATTCTCCAATGATCGTGCACTAAGATGAAGCAAGGCTGGGGAGTTCTTGTTTCGCAGAGTTTTTAGGTTTGTCGGTTCAACAGCCATCTTGGCGCAGCAAGAAAATAAGATGTAAGCTTGGGAGTGAAAGAGAGTGCTCTGAAAGGCTTATCATGGCTCTTCAGCATTGTTTCTCATGAGGCTGATGAGCCGAAGCACAGGGTAGCCGTTTTCTCGACGTGCGAAGACTTTCCTGTCTTTGGTCCAAATGTGCCTCCACCCCACCTGCCTCTTTTTTGCTGTTGCAGCGCCAAGTATCTGCTTGCTTTTTCGGATGAGATGCTCGTTAATGTACAGGGCACTTGCTCTCCCTTGCCCAAGCACAGCAGTCGTGATCCGCATTTTCTTTGCTTTTGTAAGGACTGCATTACGGTTTTCTCGCCTCACAAACAGCACGACAGTGTTTTTTTCATTTCCCTTTGCAGTGGGTACTTTATGTAATTTACATACAGTACTTTACATAATTTCAGCCAACTTCGCGACGGCTTCAAATGGCTTATAGTCTACAGGGCGCCCTTAATTTCAATGTTGTTTGCTCGAGAATAGCGCTCGAGGTGTTCGATTCGGACGGTTAGTCTGCGGTTTTTCTCCTGAAGGGCTTGGTTGCTAGTCTTCAGTGACTTAATTTCTTTCATCAGTTCTTTGACCTCCCTCTGATATTCAGCAACTGTATCGCAGGTATCGCTACAATACTGAGCACTTTTTCTAAGCGCTTTGAATTCAGCAAGAACTTCCTTTCTGAAATTAATCAACTGTTGTCGTGAACTGTCGAAGTCACCCGTATCCTCGCGCCTTCCCTTCAGGGGCAGCATTTCTTGAAAATGTAAGCTGGTAACGCACAAATAAAGACACACCCACACACACACACACACATACAAATAAGCAACGACCAGTACAACAGCTGTGTTTGGCAGCAGTGGGAAAGGAAATAAGTGAAAAACACGTACAGAAAACTTTGCTTACTTGCAAAAAGCAGAAAAGACAATACGCGTGACCGTGTCGTACCCCTGCCGAACTATGCGTCTCCGGCACTAGCAGGGTCCTCTTATAACTGATCCAGGTGAGGGTAATGTTGGTGCATGCTCGGTAGCAGGCCCATGCTGAAAGCAGTCGGCGATGGCAATTTCTTGCTTGGTAGATTAGGATCCGCCCCTTGGCAGTGCAGTTTTGTCAAGCGCTTAAAACAAGCTTTCGATGCAGCCTCCAGCCACCGTGTAGTCAAGCTACAAAAAGCAGGAAAGTCACTTCGGTTGACCGTGTCGCACCACTGCCGAAATAAGCATCTCGGGCCGTAGCAGAGTCCTGCAATTGATCCAGGTGAGGGTCATGTAGGCGCATGCACGGTAGCAGGTCCAGGCTGATAGTAGTTGGCTGTGACTATTTCTTTCGTGGTAGATTAGGATCCACCCTTTTGCACTGCAGTTTTGTCAAGCGCTGAAAGCAAGCTTTCGATGCAGTCAACAGCCACCGTGTAGTCAAGCTGCAAAAAGCAGGAAAGGCAATACGCGTGACCGTGTCGCGCCACTGCCGAACTAAGCATCTCTGGCAGCAGCAGGATCCTTTTATAATTGATCCAGGTGAGGGTGATGTCGGCGCATGCCCAGTCGCAGGACCAGGCTGGTAGCAGTCATCAATGGCAACTTCTTTCTTGGTAGACTAGGATTCGCCCCGTGACAGTGCAGTTTTGTCCAACGCTGAAAGCAAGCTTTCGATGCAGCCTCCAGCCACCGTGTAGTCAAGCTGCAAAAAGCAGGAAAGTCAATACGCGTGACCGTGTCACACCGCTGCCGAACTAATACTGTACTAACACTATATTACACTAACTAATTTTGTATTCACTGTTACATGGCAGCTTATTTCTGTGCACAGTGGAGAATTTATACGTGACGTCCTATCACTGCTGTTTTAAGGAGCTTACTTCAGTGCGAAGTACTATATTCTTCCTTCTTGTGGGTTAGAGTTTATGAATGTCTCTCTTTATGAAGTTGCTGGAGCTTGGCACTCTACTGAAGAAGGTTTTAGTTATATATTCCAAGATTATTGGGGTTCACATTTGAATAAAAATTGATCGTCCATAAAGTTCTACATGTATTTGGCTTTAAAAATTGTATTTGCGCAACCTTATTATCAACTAGTGCTTTTTATTTCATTTTTAAATTCGTTCATTGATTCCAAAGTGTCTCATATGCCAAATAAATTTGTAGCGCTACAGATTGAACACTTAGCTACAATTATGGCAAAAAAAAATGCAACGTTACAATATGGAAATACTTGATGCTGTACCTGAAAGAAAGCTTGACGAACGAAATAATTAACGTGGTCGGAGAATGTCGCAGCTCATAGCTGCCGCTCATGTTGAAAAAGCAACATGTCCGCAGCTATCACGTTACAAAAACTGTCCCTTAAGCAGGCACGCTGCAGTTGTAGCGCGATACGACATCATTGAATGACGAAGCTTCGAACTTCGAAAGCGACTAATGTGGAGTTTGTGCTGCTGGAACGAAAAGACAAATACTTAAAGCTGGATAAGGTAATCCCGTGTCACGATCCACCCGGGTTCGTGAACAAGGAAGAGCTCGAGGCACCCTCCGATAGACGGACGCTCCGCAGCGTCCGTCTATCGCACCAGCTGCTGGTAAGCATCTTTGAGGTCGAGCTTGGTAAACTTCTGTCCACCGGACAATGCTGACCAGAGATCTTAAATCCGGGGCAGCGGGTACTTCTCGACGGTAGCGATGGAGTTCATGGTAACCTTGAAATCCCCGCAGATCCTGACACTGCCATCTCGCTTGAGGACTGGTACGATGGAAGCGGCCCATTCCAATGTCTTGACAGGTACCAGGATGCCCTCTCGCTGTAACCGTTGCAGCTTCTGGGCGACCCCGTCCTTCAGGACGAACGGCAGTGGGCGAGGCTTGAATAAACGTGGCTGGGCTCCCTCAGGTACATAGATGACAGCCGTTGTGCCGGCAAATGTGCCCACCCCTGGCTGGAACAGGGACTTGAACTCGGTCAGGAGGCTGGGGATGTCTTGCACCACATGCAGGCTGGCGTCCTGGTAGACTGTCAGACGGACTCCCAGTGCATGAATCCAGTTTCGGCCCAGCAGCGTCGGCAACGACCCCTTCGTTAAATAAATTGGAAGGGTTGCGTCACTGTCGCCAAAGCGAATGCTGACCTGTGCCTGACCCTGGACCTGGGAGAGTTGCCTGGAGCAGCTGCTCAGCATCATGCCCAAAGCCTCGGCGGACCCGCCGGGAAAAGTACGCTTGAAGAGTTTCCCGGCCATTACTGACACGCTGGCCCCTGTGTCCAACTCCATGGTAATGGGGTACCCGCATATTTCGGCGGTCAGCATGTATGGCGGCTCAGACGACGGTACAAAGCCTGTGTGCCACATGTCGAAAATCGGTGGGTCCTCGGCCACGGCGTGGAGCCTGGCCGCAGAAAAATTTGAGCCTGCTGCCGCACGCCCCCGCCGCATACACTTGCGACGGCTACCCTGGCCGCGGGCTTGTCTGGTATCTGAGCTTGAATGAGGCTGCTGCTGCTCCTGTTTGCTGTTCGTCCTCCCCCTTCGGCATACACGTGCCAGGTGCCCAGTTTTCCCGCACGTAAAGCATTCTGCTCGAGAAAACTGGCACTGTGAGGAGGAGTGGGCACCACCACTGCGACCGCAGGTACTGCCCTTTGTCGCCAACTTGTTGACCGCGGCTTCCGCCGACGGTGAGCCAGTCGCACGAGGAATCTCGCCAGCGTCCTTGGCGGCAGCTTCCATTGCCAGCGCTGACTTCACGGTGTCGTCCAGTGAGGGGTCGGGAAGCTCCAGGAGTCGCGTCTGCATGGCGGGATTGTTGATTCAGCAGACCAAACGGTCCCGGAGCAGCGAGTCCAGTTGGTCCCCGAAGGCGCAGGCACTCGCTAACCCTCGTAGCGCAGCAACGAACTGCCCGAGGGTCTCTCCTTCCTGGTGGCCCCAGTTGTTGAAGCGGAAACGCTCCATTAGTGTGGACGTTGCTGGGTTAAAATGCGAGCGCAGTATGGCGAGCAGCTCACCCAGCGTCTTAACGAGCGGTGTGGCTGGCTCCAGAAGGTCGAGCAAGAGGTTGAAGACGTGGGTCCCGCAGCTGGCCAGCAAAATGTCCCGCTGTTTGGCCTCGGGTGTGTCGTTTGCCCGGAAGAACACGTGGACTTGCTCCTCGTAAATTTGCCAGGCGGACCCATCTCCCTCAAACGGCTCGAGCCTTCCGTACAGCGGCATGGCGACTGCAACAGGGGGCGGTGTTTCGCCACTCGCGGCGGCGTGGGACGATCCGCAGGTATTCGCCATCCTCGTTGCCAGGGTCATGATCCACCCCTGTGCGTGAACAAGGGAGGGCTCGAGGCACCCTCCGATAAACGGACGCTCCGCAGCGTGGTGGTGCTAAACAATGACTTACCGCCGAGCAGCCGTGCTCGTCGGTGTTTATTGCGCTGCGGTGACCAGTGTTGCCTGCCGAGCTTAGCAGGCCACCGAGCCTAGCGGCGAACAAACATTATGCCTGAGGGGGTGTCACATGATTGCTACATCCCGCGCACTAAGGCACACATAATTTCAAGAAACGTTGACTTTAGCAGTTCATGAATACATCACCGTTTTCAATCGGGACAATAACAAACAACTAGACCATGTTCTACACAGTCGGTTTTACTCTACACTTTGTTTCTGGGTCATTCTACGCTATCGGTCCTAACCGTGGCTCTTAAGTATTGTTCATTTCTCTGGAAACATTAGAAAAGCTTTGCAGATATGTAAGCAATACTTGCACAGTATCTTTGCAAAACGTTTTAGCGGGAAAAAATTCTAGCGCCCGTGAGGGCCATTTGAATTTCACAGAAGGGTGTAAAACCAGGCGCGAATAAAAAATGTGACAAAAATGGCCTTTTCACAGAATAATGAAAATTGTTTTCGCGTTGTTTGAACTTTGTGCTTTCATTATAAATTAAAAGGTTTACAAAATGATTTATAGTTTTTCAATCCTTAGCACCGGGGCAAGCTTGGGCAAACTATAACGTCCTTGGGAAATTTTTCACGAGAAATAGTCTCGGAAGGAAACCCTGAAATTGTTTTCCGCAACTGTCCCTGGAAGATACTATCTTCTCAATTGTTATTTTCGTGGTGTACTATAAAACAAAAACCTGACTTTGTAACATATGCTATCTTAGCTTATGTTTAAATATCGGTAACACACTAAGGTAGTCCACAAAAAAATATGCAGGAAAACGGATATAATGGTGCCGCATAACTACTTTCGCGGGAGAAATTTTAATCGAAGTAATCTGCGTTTTCACTGAGGAAAAAAATCACCCTGAGTCTCACTATTGCAGTATTTTGGTTCGCACTTCGACTTGAACTCGTAGCGTGTTAGCAGAATGCAGGAACAAACTGAATTTGCTGAGTAAAAATGCGTGGTGTAGCAGCATCATTTTTTTCGGTTCCTTTCTTTTTGTAATGTTTTCTTTGGATATTATACGGATATTATTAATTACATATATTATCACTTCTAAATTTTGCTTAAGTTTTAAAGGTTGCCTCTGTCGGATAGCGTATTGCTTGTTCCTCAGCTCGATTATTCAAAGAGGCGGACATTACTAGCACGAGTAATCGAAACGCATATTCGAATAATTAACAATAATTTACTAATTAACTTCTTAATTCGTTACTTTAGAGCACACATTGTAATTTTCATATCGTACCTGATGAGCTTGCAAGACTTATTTCCGTGAAATTAATTTCTAGGGTAACACCAGTTTCGAGACACTATTTCCCAAAAATGTGGAACAAAATACGCGGGTGTACCAGTTGTTTTTACGCTTCAGTGCATAAAAGACCGTTTTGTCAAAAAGGTAAGTGGAACAGCAGTGCATTATTGCGGCGAGTTTGATGGCATGTGTCTCAGAAACACTATCATTCTAGAAATTAATTCCAAGTAAGTTCGCTTTGTGAGCACACCGTCTACAATGTGCAAATTGGAATATCGGCTTTAATGTAGCTGAAGAAGTTAATTCGGGATTTTTTCGTTAATTAGTTGAATATGTGTTTTCATTTCTTGGACAAGTAATATCCACCACTCTGACAGATTCCACTCAAGGATCAGAATTTTATTTGCAACAGCCCATTTTGTGAAAATTCCGTAAAACATAAAAATGATCACCCTGTGTACTCTTATAAACTTGATAACAAACACAGACAAAATATAACAATATCATTGACTTGAGTACCACAATGCCCCAATAAAGAACAGCTGTACTTATTGGTAATTCTTCAGGCTTCGCATAACAAAGGCCCTGTGCTGCTTCTCCCAACAAAAACTTTCTCAACTACTGTCTATGTGGGCCCAAGTAGTTAGAATATAATACCCGAGACACATCAAAGAGCTATTGAAATATGCTCAATAAAGCTACCTATCCACAAGATTTACCAAATGTATTAGTCTTGTTTCGCTGGTTCGCGGTGACTGAACAGTGTTGTGCCAAGTGGTTCTCCCTGTTCATGCTCATGAAAGCTATTGTGTGACTCGCTCTCTTTTTTTTTGCAAGTGCAAGTGTTTTATTTTTCTTCATATAATCATGGTTATATAGATATTTGGACCTATAGCCAGGGAAGGCTAGTTTGCGGCCCAGTGACAAATTACAAAAGACAGGGCAGGCGCAGTTTTTAACAGCACAATATTCCGGAACACGTCACGAGTTATACAGACAAGAAACATTCCAAAAATACTCGTACATAATGAATTCAAGTAAGTTAGAGATTCTGGTTACCAAGAAAAAAGAATTTGCCACACTGCTTGAAATTACGTGCGGTTTTAACTTCTAGGGGTAAAATATTGCAGATTTTTGTGTCACTGAATTCAATTACCACTTAAAGCACATAGGCGACCACAATGTATAGCAGTGAGGTAGAAAGATGGACGAGTTGGAAAGGATGTCAGTGCAAGTCCGTGCTCGTCCTGTGTTCTTCCAACTTTCTGTCTTCCATTGTTTTCGCACTGATTATTAAATATGCGCATGTATACTCCCAGTATCACGGAAGTGCTCAATGTCGATCTCTCTCAAGCAGGCACACCAGCAGTATTCGAGTTCTTACGAACTTCTAGTGATCCCACCTTTTACTCACCTCCGCGCACACCATCATCTGCACCACCCTGGTTTTTCTACGTCCTGCCATACGATATGAGGTGAAATCGAAGTGCGAACCAAAGTATTTGCAATGTGCGACTCAAATTCAAACTTGTGTTGTTGCTGCTTTTTTAACGTGTGAAAAGGCAAATTACTGTGATTAAAATTTCCGCGGCGAAAGTAGTCGTGCTTATAAATTGTATCCGCTTCTCTGCATATTTTCTAATTAACTACCTTACTGTGTTAGTGACGTCTAAACTTAGGCCAAAATAGCGTTAGTGCGAAATTCGGGCTTTTATTTATTTATTTATTTATTTATTTATTTACAGATACTGCCAGCCCTTACACAGGGCTATAGCAGGAGAGGAATATGAACAATTATAAATCACATATTTTGCACATGGAAAATCGTACATTGAAACAAAAAAAAGGGACAATAAATTAAAATTAATAACACCAAGAGGTAACAGCATAAGCCGCTGAAGATAACAAGGACACAAAGTTAAGTATATTATTTACAAACTAGGATATTTCCAATGTGTTTTGTGAAGAAATTAATGGATGAGGATGAAACGGCTTCTTCCGACAGGGAGTTCCATTCTTTGATAGCTCTTGGGAAAAAACTGTATTTGAAACAATCGGTATGTATAACAGGGGGACGAATAAACATTGAATGACGATGTCTAGTGGTTTCACCAGAAAGAATTTCAAAAAAGTCTGTATGCCTTATATGAAAATGTTGATGAATGATCAGGTAAATATATTTAGGTCTTTCATATTTAGATCTAGCCTGTAAAGTCGGTAGGTTTGCCTGTACACAAAGTTGAGAAGGGGAGTCCGCCCGCCGATATTTATTGAATATAAATCTGACTGCCAGACGCTGTATTCGTTCGATTTTTGATATATTTATAGCAGTGTAAGGGTCCCAGACTACCTTAGCATATTCAATTATAGGTCTAAATAATGTTTTATAGGCTAGAAGTTTTGTTTCTAGATTTGCGAATGGCAAATTGCGCCTCAGACACCAGAGTGACTTGTTGGCCTTGGCACACACATAATCTATATGGTGGTTCCAGCGAAGATCACTAGTGAAAATCATGCCAAGGTACTTATGCTGATCAACTCTAATCAGTTCATGATTATTAATAAAGTAAGAGTAGTTTAAGAAATTTAGCTTTCTAGAGACTGTCATAACTACAGTTTTTAACGGATTTAGCACCATTTGCCATTCATCACACCATTTCATTATTTTCTGTAAGTTTGCTTGTAATTTGGCCTGGTCTCCTACCGCATCTATTTTATTGTATATAATGCAGTCGTCTGCAAAGAGCCTAATAGAAACATCTATTTCGTTCGGGAGGTCATTTATAAATAGGAGGAATAAAAGGGGGCCCAAAACACTGCCTTGGGGAACTCCAGACTTAACGCATGAAATCTGAGACCTTGTACCATTAATTTCAACAAATTGCTCACGAGAAAGAAAATAGGATGAAAACCATTGAGTAATAGCAGCATTTTTGAACATAACATCAATTTTTCTTAGTAGTTTATGGTGAGACACTTTATCAAATGCCTTAGCAAAGTCCATGAAGATCAGATCCGTCTGTCCCCGAGAGTTAATATTTTCTGAGAGATCATGGGCTAATTCGATGAGCTGAGATGTTGTGGATAGGCCTTGACGAAAGCCATGTTGGTGGATAGATAACAAATTATGTTCATTAATATAAGTTAACAGATGTTTCGAGACGATATGTTCAAGCATCTTTGAACAGGTACTAGTGATTGATATAGGCCGATAATTTGCTAAATTATCAGCACTGCCGCTTTTGAGGACAGGAATCACTTTAGCTTGCTTCCATACCTTTGGTAAAAAACCACTATGAAGTGAAGACCGAAAAATTAATGCAAGATATTTAGAATTCCATTCGGCATAGCGATAAAGAAACTCGTTAGGGATGCCATCGGGTCCAGGGTTTTTCTTTATGTTCAAACGAAGCAAAAGGTTGAGCACACCTTGTTCAGAAATTTCAACGTCAGCAATAGGCGGCCTGTCAGATGGAGTTTCAATACTCGGCATAATCCCGTTGTCTTCAGTGAACACAGATGCAAAAGAATCATTGAAACTCTCGGAAGAAGGATGCTCATTAGATTGTGTCGTTGAGCGAACATTCGATGATGGATTAATATATCTCCAAAATTTACCCGGTGCTTCCTTTAGAAATTTTGGGATTGTGATGCCAAAGAACCTTTTTTTGGATTCTTTCACAAGTATCTTAAGTTTCGTTCCAAGACATTGAATGGTAGAACGAGTCTGAGAGCTAGGATTCTTTTTACAATTCTTTCGTTTACGTTTTATTAGCCTCTTTAAGTGTATTATTTCTCTAGTTATCCAAGGGCTTCTATTGCCAGTTTTCTTTAAACGCTTAGGTATATACAGTTTTATAGACGACATGACCAAATTAGCAAAGTACTCCCAGAGACAATCCGGATCCTGATTACGCATATAAAGTTCAGAGAATCTCTCATAAGAGTCCTCTAGTAATTCTAGAACCCCAACATCATCAGCTCTAGCAAAGTTTAACACGGCACTTTTGCGGGAATGGCTTACAGTATTGGCGGAAAGGCTCAAAGACAGTACTACAAGTTTATGGTCAGAGATGCCATCACTGGTCTCACAGTCTATTAGTAAAGGCAACAGGTGATTAGACACGAAAACAAGATCAAGGATAGACGAAGAACGAGCACTGATTCTAGTATAGTCGGTCACCACTTGGTTTAAACCAAAACAAAAAACAAGATCAAGAAGCTCAGTGCAATTCAAGATTTCTGTATCTCCAGGAGAGTAAGCATTCCAGTTTATTCCAGGTAGGTTGAAATCACCCAAGAGTATAATATTGTCTCCTTGTTGCATATTGCACTCCATAAAGTGCCGGAGAGAAGAATGAACCTGGACTGGTGAATTTGGTGGCCTATACATACCGCCTATGTGGACTGAACGATTCTTAGAAATTATTTTAATCCAAACAGCCTCAATATCAGCGGGGACAGGAAGTATAATAAAGTCAATATTATCGCGAATAATTAACGCAACTCCACCACCTCTACCATCCCGGTCCTTCCTTACCATTACATAAGACTTTGGAGTTACCTCACTATCTAATATACCTTTATGAAGCCATGTCTCAGTAATCATTGTAATATCCGGATCATGCTCTAAAATCATAGCTTCGATTTCCTCGACCTTATTTAATATGCTTCTTGCATTCACATTCAGTATCCTGAAGGAATCCCTTTCCAAAATTCAGGCAGGGTCATCCCGAGGGCGTGCTTGGCACTCATAGCGCTCTTTAGCGATTTCATTCCACGCATAAAGGACATTATTGACTTTTATTTTGTCATATAGTAGTTCAACTTTTGCTCCCTTTGATCTTTCCTCCTGTGTAGAAACCCATAGACATTTTCGTACTTCAACAATCCTTTTCGAATAATCCTCACTGATTCTTATATTCGTACCCTTAAGCATTGAGCAATGACGCAAAATTTTAAATTTGTCTCTGAAATCAGTCACCCTCATGATTATGGGACGGTCTCTACCTTCAATCTTTTTACCTAGGCGATGGATTCTTTCTACTGAATCGATTTTCAGCTTCAAAATGCCGCTAAACACATCACCGTTCACCTTTTTCAACAAAACATCACGAGTTTCCCGTGCGTCCTCACCAATTCCTCACCCACCTGGAGCACCCTGACGTCACTAAGAAGACATCGGCATGACGGTTTCTTGGGTATAAAAGAAGCTGCAGCAGTGACGGCCTTCAGTGGACTCGGCGGCACGGCCGTAACAATGTTGGCTCACGTACCTTTGTACATGCAGGTTAGTGATAAGAAATATGTATTTCGTAGCGATTACCTTTGTTTGGTCGTGCTGCCGTGTCCACATACTATTGCGAGTTGTATCGGCGAATGTTTCTTTTTGGCAGGGATGTTGTTGTCGTTATCAGGGGATGTAGAAAAAAATCCTGGGCCTACCAACACTGAAATGATCAAGGAACTTCTTGATACGCAGAAAGTGATTTTGGGTAAACTTTCTGAAATCCAGGAAAAACAGGCCTCTTCTGAAGCAAAGTTGGCTCAAATGAATACCAGGCTTTCTTCCATAGAAGAAACTTTGAAGGAATTCGACGTTGTTAATAAGAGACTGTCTAAAGTTAAAGACTATCTGCATGTACATGACCGGAATTTAGATGTTCTCAACTGAAAGGTTGATCAACTTGAAAACAGGTCCAGACGAAATCATGTTATTTCGTCTGGACCTGTTTTCAAGTTGATCAACCTTTCGGTTGAGAGCATCTAAATTCCGGTCATGTACATGCAGATAGTCTTCAACTTTAGACAGTCTCTTATTAACAACGTCGAATTCCTTCAAAGTTTCTTCTATGGAAGAAAGCCTGGTATTCATTTGAGCCAACTTTGCTTCAGAAGAGGCCTGTTTTTCCTGGATTTCAGAAAGTTTACCCAAAATCACTTTCTGCGTATCAAGAAGTTCCTTGATCATTTCAGTGTTAGTAGGCCCAGGATTTTTTTCTACATCCCCTGATAACGACAACAACATCCCTGCCAAAAAGAAACATTCGCCGATACAACTCGCAATAGTATGTGGACACGGCAGCACGACCAAACAAAGGTAATCGCTACGAAATACATATTTCTTATCACTAACCTGCATGTACAAAGGTACGTGAGCAAACATTGTTACGGCCGTGCCGCCGAGTCCACTGAAGGCCGTCACTGCTGCAGCTTCTTTTATACCCAAGAAACTGTCATGCCGATGTCTTCTTAGTGACGTCAGGGTGCTCCAGGTGGGTGCGCGGTAGACAGTGTCCACGTGTAGATGGAACGATGGCTTGCCAAAAACGGCACTTGCATTGCGGAGACAGCCTTGATCGACGATAGACGTAGGCGAGATCAGCGGCGCTTTCGCAGAAAGATGCGCTCCATCCGCCCGTCCCACGAATCCGCCACCGATGAAGCAGCTCTCGAAGACAATCTGCATGTACAAAGGTACGTGAGCCAACACTGTCACGGCCGTGCCGCCGAGTCCACTGAAGGCCGTCACTGCTGCAGCTTCTTTTATACCCAAGAAACCGTCATGCCGATGTCTTCTTAGAGACGTCAGGGTGCTCCAGGTGGGTGCGCGGTAGACAGTGTCCACGTGTAGATGGAACGATGGCTTGCCAAAAACGGCACTTGCATTGCGGAGACAGCCTTGATCGACGATAGACGTAGGCGAGATCAGCGGCGCTTTCGCAGAAAGATGCGCTCCATCCGCCCGTCCCACGAATCCGCCACCGATGAAGCAGCTCTCGAAGACAATCTGCGTGTACAAAGGTACGTGAGCCAACATTGTCACGGCCGTGCCGCCGAGTCCACTGAAGGCCGTCACTGCTGCAGCTTCTTTTATACCCAAGAAACCGTCATGCCGATGTCTTCTTAGTGACGTCAGGGTGCTCCAGGTGGGTGCGCGGTAGACAGTGTCCACGTGTAGATGGAACGATGGCTTGCCAAAAACGGCACTTGCATTGCGGAGACAGCCTTGATCGACGATAGACGTAGGCGAGATCAGCGGCGCTTTCGCAGAAAGATGCGCTCCATCCGCCCGTCCCACGAATCCGCCACCGATGAAGCAGCTCTCGAAGACAATCTGCATGTACAAAGGTACGTGAGCCAACATTGTCACGGCCGTGCCGCCGAGTCGACAGTATATTACATGACGTGCGCAGCACAGAAGTGAAAAAGAAATGTTAGAAGGTAGTAGTACGTTTTTGGAACAGCTGCGTTAACATGATTCCAGGTTTCTGTCCGTGACCATTTCTGTTAATATTTTCCGAAAAATCTATAATTCGCCCATTTTTACCTCGGCATTAAGGGTTAAAGAGCATAAATGTATGTCGTGGAAATATTATGTAATGAAATAAATATGTGTGGACAATGCAAAAAAGCACTTTTTGAGGGAATGTGCGAAACTGACAATTTATAGGGAATTTTTTTTTCGCACTTGGTTTTCCATCGTTTCGTCAAATTCAAATGGGACTCATGGGCGCAAAAACATTTGCCAGCTAAAGGTATTTTTGCGAAACACTGTGCAAGTAAGGCTTATGTACGTGCAATTTATTTGTAATTTTTCGAGGGAAATGGATATTGCTCGCATGGTTGGGACATTTGGCGTGGAATAAGCCTTCTTTCTTTTAGTTTACTTTCTGAGTGAGCAACCTTCACTGACGGGCTCAGTTTCTCGATGACGAGTTGACAAAAGACGGTACGGTACATCGGAACGTTGGACACTGTAGCAACTAGCTGTGAGTGAGCCTGATCGCCAAGCGTCAACAGCGAAAGCTAGTACGTATTAAATCACAGTAATGGAACGTAAATTATGATCCAGCGGTAGTCTTTCAACCAATCACGGCATAATCTTTTCCCTGTTCCTGCTTGCACAGCGGACCCATGAGGCACGCGTTGCGAAAGACAATTCCGGAATTGTGTGCATTTGCGGCCTAAGCTGCCTCCGATACTCGGCGATCCATCAGCTTTCCCTTGCCCAGTAACTGGCTGCGTTCCTACGAAGAACAACGCAGCGAGAGCGGGTACTATCGCAGGCGAAGAACGCTGACAAGCCGACGGTCACGGCCTCGGCCGCCCTGCCCGTGGGCGCCTCACGCGTCCTTATTCGTCACGATGCGACGGCAGTAGCGAGCACAAAGGCGCCACCGTGCGCTGTTCAGCGAGAGTGCGTGCACTGACGATTCCGGCCGGCCGATTACATCGACAAAGACCGACAAGCGACAGGCGAGGGAGGGAACATAAAAGGGAAAACAACAGCTCGGTTGACTTGTACGTTTGTGTTTGGTGGCGGGCTTCCTTGCGCCCGCGTAGTTTTCTTTTGGACGGCGTGCGTTTCCATCGCCTGACATGGGCATTTCCAAGTGCGCGCGCAAGCACGAACGCGCGCACACACACACACACACACACACACACACACACACACACACACACACACACACACGCACACACGCTTGTAGTTACACCTGCAGAGGTTCGCGTGCGCTTAGATTGACCATGGATCTGAGGTGCGCGCGCAGCGGATGGTTCCTGTTCGGCCTGCAGATAAAAAGAGCGCCTGCAATGCGGCAACGAATAGAAAATATGAGTTGCCTCATCCTCCCCAGAGTGGAAGCTGAGCGAGACAGCCGGTAGAGGAGGTCGTCGGAAAGGAGTTAGCGTAATTGCCACGGACTTTCGACGCGGCTGTGACCCTGTGGGCCTTTCCCAGGGCGTAACGTCGCGGTCGGCGGAGATCGACAAGAAGCGCGACTACTGTCTCTTTGGGCAACTGACCCGGAGGCATGGCGGCTTGAGAGGAGGTTTCGAAGCGGAGGCCTTCGTTGCCGGAAAGGAGCAGATATAAAAGGCGGAACACCTTATGCACCGAAGTCAGAAGTATCTCCTGAAGCAGACCGCTACACGAACGCACGTCCCCCAACAGGTACTGGCGTTGGCTCTATTACCTCTGTCACAGTGACCCTTAGCCAGAAGCATCTTAAATTTGGGTTCGAGCAGTAATGCCTATGCCTACTGTTAAATTCTATAACAGACATGTATATTATTCTAGGCGACTGTTGCGTAATTTTTAAAAGAATATTATTAAACAACGTGCCAATTGGTTTTCTTTGCGAAAATGCAGGGCAGTCAGTTTTTCTCAGATGACCTATTAATATTTATAACGCTCGTTGTGTGCGTATATGACGCTAATGCTGATCTCCAGCGTGGTCGCAGTAACGGTTCGCGCTCTCTTTATTTTTATTTTCATTATTCTTTTGTCATTTTTCACTAACACGATTAGCAGAAGATGCAAGCGACCACAGAGACCCCTGTAGGCTTCCATACATAATGACAGATGAATTTTTCTTTTGTAGAGAGTGCATTTGATATGGTTCGAATTGTTTTGAGTGAATGTCATAGCATTATCTCTCGTTGGCGCCGTTAATTCGACCACCACTTCGTCCGAGTTAGTACGAATCGGATAATTATTTCCTGCACTCGGTTATGCAATGTTTCCCATGTCAACTGGAATGGCCTTGACCTGTACCTATAGGACTAATAGTTCTACATGTAAGGTTGCACCCCTGGGAAGCTTACATGCGTGATAACCGTGGCTTCGGGATGCAATTATGTTAAGCTAGGCTATGCTGGCCGTTTATGATCGCAGCGTTTGCGTAGATATAAATAGTGCGCGGCAGCGTTTTTAGTTTCAATGTCTTCTCAAGTATTTTTCTAGCTACACTGTTTCGTCTGACGATAAGGCGTTGCAGTCTGCATATGCGAAATTGTGCTTCCGATGGCGGCGTTGTGATCGCTGAAAACCGTTCGCTTCCAATCTACAGCTCTTCCTGCTTCCTTACTGGGCTCGCATGATTGTATTTTTTCCCGATTAGGCAGCACGCGCAACAGTGCCATGTGAAAAGTTGACACCAGCGAGCTGGTGCGGCAGTATTTTTGTAACGCACCGCCATTCCAAGGGTGTATCTGAGATATTTTATTCAATTGTCTACCGTAATCGATCGGTGCACAAAAGTGCCAGAAACTCTCTTCAAGGATATGTGCTATTAGGTAGGCTACCAATCAATTTGACCGATTCACTTTTCTTCGCTATGGCTTCAATCGCATAGTTCGTAACAATAAAGGACAATGAAACAGTGCTGAAATTTCTTAACAGAAGCAGCAGATAGGTGAAATAACGCTAAGCATTTGGAACACACTTCTATCAAAACTGATTGTTCGGTGAGCTCCTGATTTCAGCTTAGTAAAGCAGTGAACGGGGCTAGTTGGTGGACGTTCATAATCACGCGTTCATTGCACTTAGTGTTACACCAACGAACATAAGGAACAAAACACGGACGTTACATGGCGCAAACTACCAACTTGCTTAGTACTGTTGAAGAACCGGCTCATATACAAGATGATGTGGCAGGGAAGGGGTGTGAAATAAAAAGTTATCACAATGTAACAACGTGTGTTGATGCGGTGGGCCGGCGAAACATCGTTAACTTACACCCGTTCGCCCTGGCCAACTCGACCTCAGCTTCAATGACCATGATGGACGGAGTTCTTCCGCACTTCTCTTTTTCCTTTGCTATAGCAAGTGCTCCCCATATTTCTGGCTACGTTTTTGTTTTTGACGTGCCAATGAATGTGGTGCTTTCTAGTAGCGGAGAGCAGTTGCACTGTTTACAGTGTGCCACCAAGTTGATAGGCGCTGTCAGAAGCTGGCACGTGTTCTATACCTCCCGCCCCCCACCCGCCACATCACCTTGTGTATAAGCGTGTTCTTCAATAGTATTAAACAAGTGGGTAGTTTGCACCACGTACGTCGGCGTTTTGTTCCTTATGTTCGTTTATCAGTTCCGTCAGTGTAACACTAAGTGCAATGCAATCATGGACGATCCTGCGCGTGTGCGTCCATAGGGTGCGGGCAATTTGCGTGCACGACCTATCAAACCATTTCTATAGTGCACCGTTACTGCATGATTGAGCGCCGTTTTTTTTTTTTCATGTTGACTACGCTGTTTATTTAGTAGGCAATGATTCCTTTACATGACTCCTTCTCTTGGAGGTGCATCATATTTTTGTTCCGCAATGCATATCAGTGTACTTCACAGAAACTGTTCATTATAGCAACTAATGTCACCATAGAAGTTGCGCCCCATAAATGTAAAGCGTGCAGAACAAAAGCTCATTGCGTCAAAAGTACCTCTATAGTAGTGGAGCTATGGGCAACCAGCGCTGGAGCTTCGCGTGCCGACAGCAGCGCCGTAACACACAGCCTAGCGAGCGGTAGACACAGTTTCCAGTAGCACACGCAGTGATTTCGTGTCAGCAAATTCACCGATTGTCTTGAGTCACACTTTTCACGGCTCCTCAAACGGCAGGGAACCGACGTGCTAGGACGTAGCAGCGCATGCGCTTTACGCAGCGCGCATGGCCATGGACAGAACTTGGCTGGCCGCATCGGGCTTGACAAACATTGATACAGGCGCACGTTTCTTATCGCTAAATATGTCGTGCCATCTTCGTAGCCTCCCTATCGGACGGTTTCAGCATATTTTAGTAACGCATGAAAAATGTCGTAGCGCCTCCTGGCCAGCGCTGGTTCCCCATATCACTGTAAAAGAAACTAGAAGTAGGTGAAAGGGCGTAGCACGTATCACGCATGAGGCGTGCGAACCCACAAAAAATCACCCCCCCCAAAAAAAACTAGAATGTGTGTGTGTTGACGATTTCTTTTCTAAGCATATTATTCTACCTTTATTGTAGGTGTTCATGTATATTACATTATTACCATGATTTCCTGTGGGACGTCCGCCACGCCGAGGGACTCGAGGCCGTCACCTAAGTTGGGGTGCTTATGGCTCCACCCCACCCAAATAGCCGGACCATTTAGAATAAAGTTTTCACTCACTCTGAACGCGGCAACATGAACGAGAACATTACTCTGTATTCTCCCGCCGGTGCCGTGATGTGAACAGTTGCGCCATCTGCTGTCCTTCCAGGTTACCATGCTCAGCAGCAGGACAATCCTCGTGGCCCTCGTGGTCCTCGCTCTGGTGTTCGTCCTGGCCTCCGCCCAGTTCGGTCGCGGTGGTTTCGGTGGTGGCCGTGGATTCGGCGGCGGCGGCTTCGGTCGCGGTGGCTTCGGCGGCGGCCGTGGATTCGGTGGTGGCCGTGGATTTGGCGGTGGATTTGGACGAGGCTTCGGTGGATTCCGCGGCTGAAGTGTGCTGTGATATTGAGAGCGGGTGGACATTGTTCTGACGAATACCAAACTGATCAGCAGAGTGGAATTGGAAGATCACCCGTGAGCCGAACGAAGGCTGGATTCATCGTGCTTTGTTCCATCGAAGGAATGGTGGAACCTCCTGTGTCCACGCTTGCATTACCGACCAAATTGCTCATCAGGCCAAATCTGGATTGATAATGCTCATTTTTTTGTTTCTAGCACAACCTGTAAATAAAAACCTTAAACCTGAGCTATAAATGTCTTGTGAACACGGAAGCCTGCACTTCACTCTCTTGGACTTTCACTGTTGATAAAGCTCCTGCCACTGCGTACGAGCAAAAACCTGCTATCACTTTCCCATTTGGTGCAGGTCACATCGCTATACTTATTTCTTACATATGGCTCTGGTCTGCGTGCCAGCTAGTGTAGAAAGACATAAATTCTATCAAAGCCAGAGCCGTTAACCTCACAAGAAAAAGGCCTTTTTACCCTTGCTTTTGTTGAGCTAGCAAATGAAAATGGCGAGAAAGCCACTCATGCTCGTAAAGATTACGAAACCGCAAACTTGAAGCAAAATATATTATGATGTATTGATTACCTCATGAAAATTTTCAGTTTCATAGCCTGATAGGTGGTTTATACGCACGCATTAGTGCTAAAAAGTAAGCTAAACGAGGTCATAAAATCTAGCAGGAACTTTCGTTGTTCGTTAGTTGCGCCAAACCCTAGAGTTATACGCGAATGTCTACTAGTTACCGTGCTTCTTTATTTTTCGTATTACGCAATTCCTCCAGTAGGTTATTGAGAATTTATGAGTATTTCTATCAACAGCGACTTTCTGCTACATGGGAAGAAGCTAGCTACCAGCTGTCCGCAAGGTGGTCCCGGAAGGAATGTTTTTGCATACTTCGGAATGCATACTTAGATGTTACCGCCCGCCAGAAGGGACACTCGTATTCAGACAGGGTTAAGTTTAGGTTAACTAGAGAATCAAAGACATTTACTATTAAAAAAAATACATGTGTTACAAGGCAACCCCAGTGGCTTTTCCAGCGAGGTGCGTAGATTAGGTTAATTGTCTCGATCTTTATTAAGCAGAGAAAGATGGTATATATATATATATATATATATATATATATATATATATATATATATATATATATATATATATATATATATACACACACCTTTGCGGTGTTCAGTGGTCTTTCTTGGAAGAATTTTGTAGTTTGGTGTAACGACTGCGCTATGTAGCCCAGCAAGACAGATTTCTTGCATTTGCAGTGAGAATAAGCCAGGAAAAGTCCATAGGAGGTGGTGCGCTCTGGCTGGTTCACCCGTGCAGCAAGCACAGGGGTTGAGTCAAGCGACTTGTTAAGGTATTTGACTTCGACTGCAGTGCCGGTGCACAGATGGCGGCTTGCCACGCGTTCCGAGCGTGGAAGTCCAGGAGGGAGCAGCTCGTTGCTTTCTGGCAGAAGCATGGTTGTATTAAGCACGCCTCCGGCTACTTCTTTTCACTAGTCTCACTCGGACTCACGGCTCCAACAGTGCGCTGCACGCAGCTTTGTCCCGTGAAAGTGCTACGGCTATAGTATCTTTCGACGATTACGCTTGACTCCGCAGTCATTGTCGCATGACTGCGGAGACATTGTCCACGGTCAGTCATATGATTGCTACCGTGAATACTGCAGTTCGGTTATGCAGTCGCAAGGTCTTTTTCTTCATTTTGGTGTAATTCAGTTTCATTCAAGGCGCGCAACTTCACCAGAATAGATCATATTTAGCGCTATGCAAATATTAGTAGTATCTTACATTAGTAATTGTTTTGTCGTTTTGCCTTCGATACCCCGTCTGGAAACAGGATACAAGATACAAGGATTTGGATACAAGAGTACGCTGCCGCTTTAAGGCCAGAATACATGGAGCGAACTTTCACGACGAAGTTGGGGCGGCAGAAAATCTGCCGCGGCGCGACGCCGTATATTCGTCGAGCTGCGCTACATGGAGCGAAGACACGGCGGCCGCCGCCGGCGAGTCGCTGCGTTGTTATCAATGTGGCTAGACGAAGCAAATGCGCTGTAGTGCAACACATGACACAAAAGATAACTGTAACGACACCTATTATCGCTTTTGAATTATGTAACACTCTAACAACGCGTAAAATTTCGTTTAGAAATGATGTCTAGTGTTTTTTATGTGTTTGAGACATTCATGTGCCGATGTAGTTTAAAGCAAGCGGCGATGCTATACGTTGTGGCAACACTGGGCAAGTAAACAACTTTCGGCTCTTCCAACGCGTGCGCGGCACGCTTCTGAACAGCCGAAATTAACTTGTCGTTAAATTCCAGCCGCGCCGCTTTGGATGCCATGACTACGAAAAGCGGGAGACCGGCGTGAACGAGAGAGCGGGATCGGGATACACGAACGAGCGGGGAAGCCTAGTCGGAAGTAGGGGCGGATAGTTAGACCTGATTGGCTCGCTTTGGGGCGCCGCTCGTTTGCCGCTTCCGGCATCGCCGACGCCCGACGAACTTTTCTGCGCCAGCTAGATCGGCGGCGAACGACGTGTCGCGCGTACGCCGCCGGGCGTCGGACGCCGACTATTCGTCGCATATTCGCTCCATGTATTCTGGCCTTTACGGGAATTTGCTGCTTCGTGTTCTTTTGTCGCCCTTAAAGGGAAGCTGAAAGGTTTTCCAGAAAAAATGAGTGAACATCTGTACATTATGGCTTTCAACCCTCCGAATTCGAATATCGTATCGAAATTGAGCGAAAGAAAGCGCAAATATATTTTATTTCTACGAGAAGTGCAGCAGCGGACACGCCCAGCTCGCGCGTCTCGTTTCCGCCTGTGATTGGTCGGTGCGCCTCGTGACGTCAACTCTAGTAACTGACCGCTGCCGCTACATGTGAAGCGCGGTGCCAGGTAGTTTGGTGCTGTTTTTCTGAGACGGTAATGGAAAATTTAGAGAGACTGCGTTTTTCTGAGGAGTTAGGCGTTACTCCCTACATGTACGAGCCGATTGCGAAGAGCCGGTCTCTCGAAGAAGCAAACGATGCTGGGGCGAGCAGTGCTTTTGACGCGAACAAAAGCAAAGTCTTGGGATCTCCTCGGGCTGGAAATGCTCTTTGGTGAGTATGTTTTTCGCAAAGCGATCTAGTGATCTCGCCAATCTTCCGCCGATCTAGTGAGCTCGTTTCCGGTCAAACAACTGTAGTGTTGTGTTCCTACATGCCTCCTCGTGCAACGTAAGCGGGGATGCGATTGTCGGCATTTGTGCGCTTTCCATAGCCGTCGGCAATCTACAAAGACGGTTTAAACGCGTGAGAAGCTTCCAGGTTCATGCAGTACGTGTAGTGACCTTCATCTGTTGACTACCACTCACGTTGACTACCACTCACGTTGACTATCACGCACGTTGACTACCACTCTACATACACGCAGACGCACCAACAAAGGAATGCAGGGTCGATCGAAGCAGATTACGATGGCACGCACGCCGAAACAAGTGCGGTCAGGCACGGTCGCGGACGCTGCGATGGAACGAAACAGTAGAGTTGACGTCACAACTCCGCGGTTTCCGGTCTCCGCTCCGCTCGCTCACTGAACGGGGGCGGAACTACAGCGCAATTTCAACCGACGATTACGTCGCTCCCAATTGAAAAAAAAAAACAAATTTTACCTACATGGTTTATAAGGTTCCCGCATCCGTATATGAGCGTCGTATTGAATTCGACAGACTCTTCAGCTTCCCTTTAACGACTCCCCCCACGACCACTTCTTAGAAGGCATCACTTCACAACACCTTCGTGAATGGTCGCTTCTAGACGGTTCATCGCTCTCCTTTTCGCTCACCGTACTTCCGGCACAGCACGCGGAAATCAAGTGACAAGCAAGTGGAAATTGCCATCCACAACTGCATAGTCTGCCAGGCTGCAGACAAAAGTGCCAAGACTGCAGTTCCACCGCTGCAACCTGTACCCCTGCCAGAGCTTCCATACCAGAAGGTCGCCATCGACATCCTCGGTCCCATGGGAAGATAACCGCGCGATTGCAGGATCGCTATCAGCTTCGTAGACAACATTTCCACGTGGCCTGAAGTACAGTTTTGCAGCGAGGTGTCGACGTGCACAGTGACAATCTTTCTGCTCTCAGTATTTTCTCGAGAAGGCTACTACGACGAGATTGTGTGTGACAACGGGCTTCAGTTTTGTTCCCGAGATTTCAACCAGTTCCAGAAGCATCGTGCCATTTGCCTCTCACACCCTTCGGTGCACTACCCCCAGGCGAATGGAGTTGTAGATTGATTCAACCACGTTTTCAAGAACTTCGTACAGACAGGCTTGCTGGAACCTGGACCACTCCACCAAGCGGTCATCAAATACCTTGGCATCTACCGGTGCACACCACCCGAGACCACAGGAGTCGTCCCGGCTCTGTTGCTGCATAGAAGGCTGCCGAGAACGCGCCTGGACGTCGTCGGGCTGCCGTCCTCTTCCTTCTTCAAGCACCCAACTACCTAGCTCCGTCAGCTGCATCATCAGGTAAAGCACAAGCAAGAGAGAAGTAAGAAGCAGACATATTTTCGTCGAGCCGCGAAGAATACTAACGTCGGAGTTCGTCCGCGTTAGGAAACACTCCGTCACCTTCAAGGGAGGCTCCTCGTTTGGCAGTCCCCGCAAAGTTCTGGATCAGCGCGGGTCCTTTTTCCCCCTCGATTTTGGCACGACCTGGAATGCTTCCAAGCATGCCAAAGTCCCTTCTGGTCTCCGTTCTCTGCGTCCAGTAAAGACTTGGAATGCGCAAGAGGCTAGCACACCGGAGGTTCCCGTTACCGGGAAACCCTGGGCTATCAGCTGCTCTTGAGGCATCTCAAGCGGTGGCTGTGTCTGTGCCTGCTCCTGTGGTCACCCGTCTTGCTCTCGACCCAGGCACGCCAGAACCACAAGCAGGTGCCTGGTGGATCAGGTGTTGCCTGGTGTTGCGGCCGACCAGGATACTCCCGACCCGCACCCCCCTGAACCGCTACAGGGTCCGGCTCCTGTTCGCATCCAACCACAACAGACAAGAAAACCTACAAAACGTTACGGAGACTATGTGTGACAATCCCATTAGCTTTTGTTTTCTTCGCGTATAGTCTATGTTGTTTGGAGCATTTTGTAGAGACAATGTTTTTTTTTTATAGGGTGAGAGTGGAGTTTTTGTGGGATTTGTATATAGAAATAGTAGTTGCTGCTAGTGTACTTGCGTTAAATGATGTTCCTTTGCTGTTGACCGGTCCTCGTGTTTCATAGCCATATTTTTTTCCTGATGAGCGCGAGTCGGTAATGTACAAAGCACCTTGCAGTACTAAAGAAGCATCACATTACTAAACCACTGAAAGTCTTAAGTCGGAGAATATGTTGTGTCGTTAGTTTTGGTTTCGATACCCCGTCTGAAAACACTGTGAAAGACTATGGCACTGTTGTCCCCATGTATATACTTGGGTGTCAGAAAATAAAGGGGATCATTTGATTGGTAATGGCTGGTTGGCCCACTTATTCGTCGGCCATAGGCCGCGGCATTACATAATAACTATTGCTTGTATCGCTGCAAAAATAAGTGATGAAAAAGAAATGAAAAACGGGAAAGTATTTTTTATTGCAGGAAATGCACAACAACGAAAAGAGAAGATAAATATACAGGTAATCTGAAATTTAAAGAAAAAGTTATTGTTCTCCCTATATGCTGAGTTTTTCTTCTTTTTACCAATTGGTCTTTATACGGTAAAACAAAAAGAATGTTTCATTATTACTATGAGTGAAGTGGGATTTGTTCTCCTCATTGCTATCCTCAACTAACATTTATGCGCAGTTTCATATTCCACGTAAGTATAGGCAGGTAGATCCCATATTTCGCGAAGCGACTATCGAGCATCTCTGTTGCTAATGTCTTCGTTTAAGTGCGCCTGGAAAAGAACTTTCAACCGTATTAGAAAGACTGGACAATCACCCATTGTCGGAAGTGATAATCCTCGTGGTGACCGTCCTCTACACAGATTGCGTTGACCGCCTTGTAGCGTTTCTTGTGGACAAGCGGACCAAGTGAGAAGATTCTAAATGTGTCACGTGCCACATCACACTTATGAACAGTTTTTCAAATATTTTTTTTTGAATTCTTGTGTCTTTCTTTTTTCTTGCGTTAATTGCTGGCATCTTTATTTTCGTTTGCCCGTTACCACACTCAGCACAACGTAACCAGCCGGTCTGTGCACTAGCTCACCTCCCGGTTCTTCCCTCGTTTACTCACTTTCCAATGCCTTTTTTCCCTCCCTTGAGCGTGAACCGATTTGTTGTAGTTAAGCAAATGATGCCACTATGAGCATGGCTACACATACGAGCTGAGTTGAGGCTTGACTGTGTCGCGTAGTACTGGGTGTCATGTAGACGGGTGTCTTTTCAGAGACCTCATATGTTGTGCGTAGCGTGCTTATCCGTGTTTTCTGTTACAACCCCATCCTATAGCATTTGATTCTTTAGTATTCCATGAAAGCTGCACTCATCAGGGAAATAATAGTTACCTCCACAAGGGAGCAAGCTGCGTAAAACTTTTCTATAAAGTTACAGAAACAGCCACTAACAAATATTTTTTTTGTGTGAATCTACAGAAAAGTTAGAACTAAAAGACAGCAGATATGTTTATAGATGGCCACATCGTTCCTGCTTTCCTTATAAACAATTATTTGCAATGTAGTTTTCTACGACCAGGTGGCTTTGTATGAGGAACGTTGCGTGAACAGAGCAAAAACATTACCAAATACAGTAACGTTTGATCGAGATCTGACCACAGTTACAACGTTGCCGTGCCATCTTGCCTAACCAACAGGTAACATGACTCTTTTGCTGCCCCGCACAAGTGTCGATTTGAACGACTTTCCTGCTTCGATGGTTCAATCAGAAGCACTGCTTCATTAAAAAAAAGCCATCTGCCGTGTTATCGCTTAACATTTCTGTATAATTATCCCCATATCTTCTTTTCGCGTCATTACGATATGTGTTGTAGTGATTTCGAGCCTTGAAAGTATGTAGAATAAATATATGAGTAAATAGGTAAATAAATAAATAAATAAATAAATTCTCGAACAGCAACCTTCAAACGCTTCCCTCAAAAATAGCAGAGAAAATACGGTACTATAATAATGTAAGGGCCAAATATTCTCATAGCAGCAGTCCTGCAAAGCAATTGTTTTCCCCGCCGCACGCGCTGATCACTGAGTGCCAGCGTTTCGGCGCGAGTGCCACGCCCGTTGTTACGCCTTTGAAAAGCGAGAGCTGTGCGCTGTGTGCTCGGTGCTGGCGGTCGCTTTCTGCTCCTTCCAATTTCAGAGAAACCTTTGTCGCGAGCCTGCGCCTGATGGCCGCATGCATCAAAACGATGGTCGCGACGATGTCCAGCGAAGAACGAATACAACCTGTTCCATCATAATCTAGGCCAATACCCCTGGTACGATTTCACCGTTCTGCACATATTCGCTTTTTTGAACACGCCCGAAATGAAGCGAGAAAAGAACATACCAATTACGCCTTTCTAATCTGAATTTTTGGATAAGCGTAGCTCTACTTCAGTTGTGCCTCGCGCAAAGTATCAATGGGAGAACGCAATGAAATCTGAAATTTGTTCAGCTAATTTTGGCGGGCGACGGGTCATGTTAGATGCATATTTTTAATGCTAAGCATACTACGACTGCATACACCGGTGTCCTGAGGTGGTTGTACAGTCAGCCTCAAAAGAACTTCTTTATTGTTGCCAGATTCGCTAAAAAAGTGGCTAACATACAAAATATAGGCACTTAGGAATGCAATAGGCAAGTTTGGTGTTACAAAGTGTTCTAGTTTATTTTGTAGGACTAATTAAAACAATTATCACAGCGGAAACAGGTTTTCGGTGAGTAGTGCTTTGGATGACTGTCTTGGACGAGTGGCCGGTAGTGGACGCAGTGGGAAAAAAAAAAAACGCCGGGGATAGTACGAATCGAGGTTGCCGCGGCGGCAGGTCTTCTGCGTAAGCGCGGACGTGAGCTTCCACACAAACACGCCCTCGTTTTCACGCCGTTGTCGTAATTACATTCTCATCAATGCGTCGCCTTCGCCGAGCCCCTGTCGTGCCGTGGTGGTCGTTCCAGCGTCGTCGTCATGCCATTGTCACCCCTGCTGCTACTGTCTTGGGAGATTTGCTGCTAACGAACCCAGTGTAAACAAAGGCATGATACAGTGCCAATTGATGTGGCCCCTGGCCGGATGTGATGTATGTAAGCGCGCACGTGACCTCCAATGCTAACTCCCCATTGCTGTGGTGCCGTCGTCGTTATTCTATTGCCGTCTCCCCATTATCGTCATCCATCGCCGTGATGTCATTGTTGTCGTCACAGAGTCACCGTCATACCTTGCGGGTCGTTACATTGGCATCCTCTTGCCATTTGCATTCCTGTTGGCATCTACAGTCTCCAACGATTGGCCAGTACCAGACATAGTGCAAGAAAATGGCGGATGTAGTTCAAATCGAGGCGGCTCCTGCTCAATGCGGAATGCCAATGGAATGGCATCATCACGCTGTCGTCGTTGTACTATTAACTGTAGTCCCTACCAAAAAATTGTCACTGTACTCCCATATCGAAAATTGCCATAACATTCTAGCCGTGTGTTGGTAATCATTGTGGCCTCGTCATAGCATTGTCCTCATGCCATCGTCGTCATACGATCGGCATGATTCGAGCATCGCACTGTGTTGTCGTCCCGTCGTCGTTGTGATACTATCGCTGTAATTCTAACGTCGTCATTTCATGGTCATCGCGCCATCATCATCACATCGTCGGCGTCATTTCAGCACCATCACGTCATTGTCATTATTATACCGTCGTCATGCGATCCTGGTTATACCATTGTAATCATTTCGCTGTAGTGATTCCACTTTTCTAATGCTTCTGTTTAATGCGTTATCACCCGCCGTGGTTGCTCAGTGTGTGTGTGTGAAAACATTTATTGTAATGAGGTCCGGAGGCTTGACTTCTTAAGTCAAGGCGGGTCGCTCCCACGCTGGCACTGTCAGGCCAACCCTTTCAGCGACATCATGGGCCCTCTGGATGGCCCTTAGTTGGTCTTGAAAAAATGGCCTTTGAATCCTTTTCTCCCACTGTGTCCATTCTTCAATGAGGTTGGGCAGAGTCGCGGGACACCCCGCCAGCATATGTTTGATTCCAATGATGCCATTACAATTGTTGCAGTCCATCTTAATCTCCCTCTCTCGATATATTTTATTAATGGTGTATGGTGTGGGATATGTACCTGTTTGCAATAAGCACAGTGAGACAGCCTGAGCCCTGTTCAGTTTTGAATGTGGCAATGGGAATTGCCTGCGTCCTAAATAGTAGTGTTTGGTAATGTAATTGTATGTCATTAAATGATCTCTAGATTCCCTGGCTTGATGGTGAACGGCTTGGTTGTGACTGTCACGGTTAGCAAGTGCTCGTGCCAAGTCATGAGCAACCTCATTGACGTTTATCCGAGTCTCGTCCACTTTTCCCATATGCGCAGGAAACCATCGAATTTCAGTTCTCATAACCCCAATGCATTCAAAACATTTAGCTGCAACACCAGCTACGTATCCTTTATCAAAACACCTTATAGCGGATTTCGAATCACTGTAAATGCCGGCCCAATTATTACTCCTGATGGCTAGAGCAATTGCCACTTGTTCTGCCACCATGGCGTCCTTTGTAAAAATAGTGATAGCATCTTGCACCTTCCCTTGACAATTTGAGACAATGGCCGTATATGCTTCTTTACCTTTCACCCAGGCTGCATCAACTATAGCTGCTAATTGGTTCTGCTGTTCTATTTCCTGCAAGAGTGCTTTAGTTCTTGCCTTTCTCCTTTCGACATTATATTCTGGATGCATGTTTCTGGGGAGAGGGTTGGTTCTGATCTTGTTCCTAACGTCAGTCCTTAATCCTACTTCAGTCTCCATTGGGCTCCTTGATGTATTCAGTTCTGCACCTATCGCCTGTAATATGTTCCTGCCAGCTCGTGATTTTGTCAATCTTTCGTGTTGCGCTAGCTGTTGGGCCTCCGCGATTTCTTCCATTGTGTTGTGCACCCCTAGACTCATGAGTTTGTCAGTTGCAGCGTTACTGGGTATCCCTAGGGCTACTTTAACGAGCTTCCTGAGCATCACATTATGTTTGTTAAGTTCTGCCTGCCTCCATTTTAATAATCCAGCCACATAAGTGAAGTGACAGAGAGCAAAGGCATGTATTAGCCTACAAGCGCTGACCTCTCCTAAGCCTCTGTGTCTATTGGTAATTCTCCTTAGTAACCTAATGACTTCATCTGTTTTATTCGGGATATGATGTATTGTTCTATAGTCAGCATTGTTTCCGTCTGTATGATACCCAAGAACCTTGGTTGTTTCAACTTGACTGACTGCGGATCCTTCATGAGTGTATAAGCACACTCTTGGCTCATCTACCGGAATGTAACCTCTTGGTTTGCGACCTTTTCTGCGATGTTTAATGACCAAGAGTTCTGATTTGGCTGCCGAGCATTTCAACCCCATGTCTTTCAGTGTATTCTCTACTACATATAAAGTTTCCTGTAATCTGGTCGCTGTCTGTCCTACATTACCCTTGGCACTCCATATGGTTATGTCGTCGGCATATACCACCTAATGTATACCCTCAATTTTCTCCAGATTTCTTGCAACCTTGGACATTGCTAAATTGAATAAAATGGGTGAGAGCACAGCCCCTTGTGGAGTGCCCCTATTTCCCAAATTCTTAGCTTCTGATTTAAGCTCACCCAGCATGAGTTGTGCAGTTCTATTTCTAAGAAAGTCCTTAATCATGTTAAGAAGTCTCTTACCTAACCCCATCTCCGAGAGGACGCCAAGTATTGCCTTATGCTTTATACAATCAAAAGCTTTTTCCACATCCAATCCCAAAAGAGCTTTCGTATGTGCTTGGCTGGCCTGTATAAATTGGTGTTTGATCAGCAGCATAGCATCCTGAGTTGACAGCCCATGACGAAAGCCGATCAAGTTTTATGGGAGGACGTCGTTCTGCTCAACGTATTTAGTGAGTCGACTTGGGATGACACGTGCCATAGCTTTGCCTAGACATGACGTTAAGGAAATAGGGCGGAGGTTGTCCAGAGTGAGTTGTTTCCCGGGCTTTGGTATGAGGATAGTATTGGCCACCCTCCATTCCTCTGAGTATACCCCTTTTCTCCAACATTCATTGAAATGTTCACTTAGATAAGAAATTGATTCATCTTCCAGATTTCTTAATATCTTGTTATTTATTCCGTCAGGTCCAGCCGCCCATCTACCATTAAGACTGTGAAGAGCCGCCCTCCCTTCGCTCTCAGTGAAATCCCGGTCAAGTTCTTCACATATGCCTCCCGTATATTTGGGGCTCTCGTCTTCTTCATTTGGTTGTTTAAGTGGGAGATATTTGGCTGCGAGACTATCCGTGATATCCTTCTGTGTTTTGTCTTGGCTTTCCTGATGAACGAACTTAAATATAGCTGTTCTCTTGCTTGTCCTTGTTTCATTCTCGTTGAGCAAGTGCTTGAGGAGGTTCCAGCTACCTGCATGTTTGAGTCTACCATCAGCCGAATTACAGATCTCATCCCACTGTTGCTTCACGATGGTCTTCGAGTAATCATCAATTTCTTTGTTTAATTGCGCATTTTTTTCCCTTAGCCTTCTGTTAAGTCTCTGCGTTTTCCATCTTTGTAGTATAGACTGTTTGGCCTCGATCAGGTGCGCCAGCATGCTGTCCATAGCCTCAATATTTTCCTCTGCGTTGGTTCCTTTCTCTTTGACGTCCTCTCTGAGCTGGGTGACCCACGTCTGAAGGAGATCCTGCTCGGCATCTAGAGGCCCCACTTTACTTCTGTTCATCCTGATTTTTCTGAACTGATCCCAATCAGTGAATTTGACGATTCTAGTTTCCTGTCTCGGTATGTGTATGGTTACGTGTATGATATAATGATCGCTCCCGAGATCCATGATTGAATTTTCCCAATTGGCTCCTCTTGAGTTGTTTACAAAAGTAAGATCTGGTGTGGAGTCCCTGCTTGTGGACGTGCCACAACGGGTGGGATACGCCGGATCAGTAATCAAGCATAACCCCAGATCCATGGCAAGACTCCATAGCTCCTCTCCCTTCTCTGTGTTCCAAGTGTATCCACATGTGTGGTAGGGAGCATTAAAGTCCGCTCCAATAATGAGCGGGGAGTTTTTGGCAACCGAAAGCACCTTGTTGAAGAGTGCTCTAAACCTCTGTCGCATGTCGTTAGGACTGCTGTAAATATTCAAACAGAAAATGCTTTGCGTCTTACCTCTGTTCCCTTTAAGTACTATCTCAGCTAGAATAAATTCAAACTTGCAATGTCTAAGATGAATATCATGCTCAATGTGTGGCAACTTTTTGTCAATGAGGGTCGCCAACCCCCTCCCCGTTTTTTTTGTCTCTGCATATAACTTTGTACCCAGTAAGCGTAATTTCGTCCGCTAAGGTTTCCTGCAGCATAATTACTTTTGGCCTGGCCTCAGATGGCCTGATCACCTGTCGCAGTGCTGCATTTTTTGTTGAAACCGGCGACAATTCCATTGCCACATGTTAAATCCATGATTGCTGTCCATTGTTATTAGGTGAGGCTGCCTTTCTATTACCCTTTGTGATGGCCCCGACAATCCAGGGATGGACTTTATACTATCCGTCTCCGATGGCAGATACTCAGCGTCGTCATCCCCTCGCGTCTCAATTTTCCTAAGTCTTTTCTCCGCCGTTAGCCTCCATTTCCGCAATTTCTCCACATTAAAGTTGGTCGTTTCCACTGTCTCCCTTATCGCTTTAATTGCATCTTTTATTTCACTGAGGGCTGAGAAGACTGACTCATCCTCGGAACTCACCGCCCTCTTTTTAGGGGCCGGAGAGCTGGATTCTCCTGGATTGCTGCTTTTGCTTACAGGTCTATCTATCTCTACTCTATCAGGGCTCGACTGCTCTTTTTTAAGACGCTCTAGTACCTGCCTGGTCAATTTTTCATTAGCTTTCCTTAAAGAAGTTACTTCTTTAGTTAATTGCTCTATTTTGGCATCATTTTCATCACCCACAGCCGCCGAGGCGCCCCCAGCAACCCTCGCCATACCTTTGACTTTGTCAGCCCAGGTGGTTCCTGGTGTCGTCTTCTCGCCAGGTATTGATTCCCTTTGCACGAAGCGCGCCAGCGCTTCCCTTGACTTGGAGCGCCTTCTCTCCCTGGATAGTGAACGATGCCTGGATCTGGTGCGACTCCTGGAGCGTGAGTGCTCCCTGTCCTCGGGGCGATGGTTGGGCGCCAGCTGTTGCGCTTCCGACTGCACTCTTGTTGACGACCGAGTCCTGTTGCGCTCTCTTCGACGAAGTCGTACGACGTAAGGAATTTGAAATCTTTGCTTACAAAACTTGTCGCCGGTAGGGTGATCGCCTTCACAAAATTTACACTTAGGTACACACACATGTTCATCTCCTGGGTTGCGAGTTCCACATCCCCTGCACTGAACAAAGTCAGGTGTTGGACACACCTCAGAGCGGTGTCCATCGAAAAGTACGATGACCGATCCCGATGTCTTGATGCGCTTGGCTGCCAGCGCAAGTGCGTTCAAGTCATGCACGATGTTTCTTGTTATTATAGCTGGCGAGTCTCTGATGTCCACTCCTCGGATGACGCCTTTGCATGTGGCATGTGGTGCCGCTTCGTATGCATTTGCCTCGCATTCCGCTTCCATAATCTTGAATGACTTGATTTTAACGTACTTCGCAGCATGTTCGGGCTTAAGTGTGCTGACTACAATAATATTTTGAGTGAAGTTTGGGCAGGCAACATTTTCACGGGCCTCCTCTTCCGTAAGGCGGGACGCCTCGATGACTGCGGAACCAATCGTGGTGGTGCTCACGTTGTTCAAATTGAGCCCTCCTAGAGGTCGTATATTGATCTTTCTGTGCTCCTCGGGGAGTTGAGGCATCCTCGAAGCTTTGATAATCCGATTCTTGACCATTCCCCCGATGGCGGTTCCCTTGACTTCATGCTCTCGTTGATTACGTGGCAATTTGCTGTCCTCATTCACAGCCTTTGTGCTAGCTCGTGATCTTCGGCCAGCCACTACTTGCCAGCCGTAGTCGTCCTGACCACTGTTTCCTTCATTTCCAGTAAAATCTTCATCTTCCATGTTTGTATCCGCCATCGCTGCGGTCAGGCGGGCTTACTAGGCCCAACAAAGGCCCTACTCTTCACTAAGGAGCAGAAAACGTTCTGTAAGATTGTGAAAAAACAAGCCCCACCTCGAATCTTGGTGTCAGTAGATTCGCCGTCGCTTCGCGAATACAGTGGTATGCTTCTTTTCGTTGCACTCAAAATTGACGAGCGGAATATGAAAAAAGAAACGGAGCCGATGCTTCCAAGTCCGCACTGCTCGGCGCGTCTTCTTCCATGCTCAGTGGCTATGGTGTTAGGATGCTGAGCACGAGGTCACGGGATTGAATCGCGGCCACGGCGACCGCATTTCGATGGGGGCGAAATGCGAAAACACCTGTGTACTTAGATTTAGGTGCACGTTAAAGAACCCCAGGTGGTCGAAATTTCCGGAGTCCCCCACTACGGCGTGCCTCATAATCACAAAGTGGTTTTGGCACGTAAAACCCCATAATTTAAGTTTTTTAATGCCTTATCGCCACTGCATTGACGCCATTGCATCAGCGTCAGAGTAACACATTCAGTTTCATGCAGTCCTGATCTATGTGTTGCTGCCATTACTTTGACGTCATGTATGGTATGTGCGCAATCGAGTGCAACGAGTTCATGTTGATCGAGGTTGTTCCGAGGGAAAAAGTGTCCAACTGTATTGTGCGGTCTCTCTTTGCGTATGACCGCTAAGCAGGTGCAGCGCTCTTCACAAACACCGATCAAAGGTTCACCTGAAACGATTCTCGCAGCGTGTGGGATCAACACGTTCTTGCTATAGTTTTCTTTCTCTACGTTTCAGTGTCGACGCATGTTTGCGAGGAATGTTTTATTATTGGAATTCTCTATTCTAGGGGATATTCAAAATGCAAAGTCGTCTTAAAAAGCTAGCCGCGTCCGACATTTTAGTGACGGCGCGACGGCGCAGTTGTGAGGCTGCTGTAGGCGGCTCTATGTGGTGTATTACAGTTATCGTTGCTCTGCGAATTGTATTCCTCGTGCCATATAATCGCCATACGAACCACCGTGTCATTCAGCACTTCAAAATGCAACAATCGCCTGACTCACCCAGGAACAAAAGAACAGCTAACTTCCGAGTGCTTCCTGAATCATGTTAGCTACGACAGTGGGCTTCTGGACCCTTCGAGTGCGTCTGGACCACAACATAAAAAGGAGTGTTGCTTTCAAACCGAAACCTACGCCCAGCCACTTTGTGCGTCGAAGTGCACTTCGAACTGGTGCTAACGGCCATGAAAAACTGTTTATTCGCTCTCAAAATTTTCTGGTAAAGCTCTAAGGCCACCTTTCAACACAATTCGATCACCCGGATCCACCACGACCGCAAAAAGATAGAAAGAAATCGAAGTGCGTCGTCCCTGAACGATCGAAGCTCCGGTACTAGTACACGTCGAAGCTGTTAGTTGCGTGCAACTAATAGTAACTATGGCTGTTCTGTTCTGTTCATGTTCGATGTGGCTTTGAGTGTACAAGCCGAAATTGTGCAAGGCCAGGCCGAAAGACCATGTCCTATGATAATGGAGGACAAAGGTGTTCCGGAACTTTAGTATCAAGACTTGGTTCCGTGCACTGCTTTCTTCCGTTCACCGCAGCACATATCTTTGTCGCACGAAAGGACGTGACGCTTGTTCACTGTCGCTCGTGTTTTGTGCAGTGCTCAATATCCTCATTAGTTTTGGGCCTGCAAGTTGGGAACTTCACTGTTCACAGACTGCAAACATAGCTGCAAGCATAGCGCAATAACATGTGCAACCCTTCAAGCGCGTAGCGATTGGTCCACCAGCATGGCTTTGCAATACAAAAGCCAAAAATGAAGAACCATAACATAATAACATACGAAAGCGGAGTACGGAACACGAACGCATATGAAATTAAACAGCACACTGCGGGGTAATGTAGCGACCGCTTGTGTATATGGCGTGTGTGGCTTGGGTATAAGCCGTGTCTATCTCTCTACCGTTTGTGCACTGCTGCGAATGTGTCGAGTAGCAATAAGCTACTGACAGTCGTAACCACTCTTCCATGTTCCCGGCTTGCGAAAACGTGCTTCGGTGAATGTTTCTGAGCAGTCTCGCCTCACAATTAGTAAATTTCAATAATATATGCTTCATCTGCCGGCTCATAGAACCATGTGGAAGCACGTCCTTAAAATACAAAATCTGATACAATTTTCTAGAACAGCGCTTTCTTCGGAGAAGCGCTTTATATTTTGTTTTGTTTTTGCTAGATCTGAAAACTATTTACGGAAAGACGTATGCCGCAAGAGCCAGCGATATCTTGCAATTACAGTTGAGCCGCTAAAATGCACAAAAGGCTTAAAAATTTCGAAGTACGCTGTTACAAAGAGCAACGTTTTCATAAAGAAGCACAAAAAGGGAAGAGTTTCTCTTCTCGGTCTATCATCCATGTTATTTTTTTCTGTATGAAGCAAGCGTTGCCGTCGAGCGCAAATTTAAACAAGAACTACACTAGCAGGAAGTTATTACCAAAAGAAAAAATCCAGCAGAATGCATCTCACGGCCGTTGTCTACATTAAAGCGACTTGCATAGAACCACTGCAGTGGTCGACACACAAAAACAAAACAAGAAGTGATACATAAGAAAAGCAGAAAACGTCTCGGTCTCGTTCTGATAAGGATACTTATAGAAATGCATTTTCAACATCAGTTGAGGTTCTAATTCCGTTACAGTAAAATTTCAAAATTACGTCGAGAACAACTGGGTTTAAGTTGTGGCATCTCCCCAAGACATTGCTAAGTGGGAGACCACCTGACGCAGTGAATATGCGTCAAGTATGATCTGCCCTTTTGTAGACGCTCTATCACTTTTTATCAGAGCTTGAGGACGTGCATAATACGTGATGTCTGCTTTCGGGGCTGCAAGTGTTTCATTCTAAGGAAACTCGCTGTTGTCTAGAATTGTTACACTATACGTTTTTGGAACTCTGGATTTATACCAAGTTTTCTTTGTAAATATTCCCACCTTTCCAAAGTAGCTTCTCGATTGTCTTTAAGTTAGAGTAAATCAGGACACCAGCGAGATTTGACTTGAAACCGCCCATCGTTTTTTGTAGTATTGTAAGTGATATTTTTCAGCGTGTCCACGTGTGCTTATGAAGCTCGCCTTGATCCGTCGTATCTACCGAGGTGTTCAATTTCGCAGAATGATTTGAGTCTAAAATTAATTTTAGACTAAAATGATGATATGACACTAAAATGGAGATGGAGCCCTTTGCTCTGCTTTTGCTTAGCGTTGATTTTGAAGTCATCGTTATGGTATGCTCATGGCTTGCGACTTAAATAAATGGGGAACAGATATTTTGGTACCATATACACCAGTTGATGCATGTGGCGAAACGCTTCCCAGGCAGCAAAAACGGGCAGGCCCCAGTATGACCATATCACGGAAAACATCGGCTCGAATATTGGCCCGAACCGGCGAGTTACCCGAGTTAGCAGTGCCCAAGTGCTAGCATGCAGACGAAGGGCCTATTTTGGCTCGCGAGTGGCAGCGCCGATGCAGGCAGATAGCCTGCTCTGCCGTTATGGCCGTTCAAGTTTCAACTGTCTCCACAGGTTCATGCTCAATGTGTCACAGTGGCCGTGGTTTACCCATTGAATGGCTTCATGGTTTCTGAGTTGACCGCTTATCTACCACCTACCTGCGTCCTGCCTACGCCGACGCACTCCAGGCGTCTGGATGTCCTACCACGATCTATTTCATTTCGGCAAGGGTCCGCTAGGTTTAACCAACCTTGTCACACATACGATCCATGCCGGCAACGCTCCTGCTGTCGACAAACGGCCTTATTACATGTCGACAGCTGAACACCAAGTTATGGAAACGTAGGTGAATAAAATGTTCTCCAAAGAAGTCCTTGAGTCCTCGTGCAGCCTATGGGCATCACCCAGCATCACCCAAAAAAGAGGATAATACATCGATGTTCTGCGTCGATTTTCGCCATCTGAACGAGATTACGAAAAAGGACGTGTATCGTCTTCCGCGTATTGATGACGCATTGTATTGTTTATACGGTGGCAGTTACTTCTCTTCGATCGATTTACGTTCGGGCTACTGGCAAATTGCTGTCGATGCAACGGATGGGGAAAACACTGCATATGTCACCTCTGATGGCCCCTACCAATCTAACGTCATGCGTTTCGAACTATGTAATTCCCCTGATCCGTTCGAGCGCATGATGGACTTTATTCTACGTGACTTTAAATGGTCTACATGCCTCTGTTACCTTGATGACGTCATTGTTTCTTCCCCGACGTTCAAGAGCCATCTCCATCGGCTGTCGGTCATTCCTGGTGTCTTTCGATCAGCCAGCCTGCACCTCAATTCTGCCAAATGTCATTTCGGCTGATGTCAAATACGAAAAGTTGGATGATACCAGTATACAGCGTGGCTCTGACAAAATACGTGCTATCAGCAAATTTACACGTCCTCATTGGTCCGCTGGTGTCCGAAGTTTCTCTAGGCTATATTAATACTTTCGATGCTTCATTAAGAACGTTGCCGACATCACTGGTTCCCCCCCCCCCCCATAACACCGACCTCTTCAAAAAGGACATTAGTTTCTGTTGGGGACCTGAACAAGCTGATGCGTCTTCAGCGCTTATTGCTCGCCTCATAAAGCGACCCAATTTGGGCCATTTGGTCCTTCTGCCTACACGGAAGTTCGCACTGATGCACGTGCCCACGTCACTGGTGCTATCTTGTCCCCACATCAACGCGATGCAAACTACGTAATCGCTGATGCGAGCCTCCTTCTATCAGCCTCAGAGCGAAATTATCTGACTACCTACCGCGGCTACCTTGCTATCGTTTGGGCCGTTGTTAAGTTCGTCCTTACTAGTTCGGCCGACCTTTTTCTGTCGTCACAGGTCACCATGCTTTTTGTTGGCTCTACTGTGGTGGTGATGGTGCAGCAGGCGGGGTTAGAATGGCATACATAGCCAGCAATTGTACCACCTGAGCCTCCTATGAATTTCACTGCATGGGTCAACAGGCGTCGAAGAGCTCCGTGCCTCGCAAAAAGGGAATCAGCAGTCGTTGCGCCCTCTTCCTGATTGCCGCAGGCCCTCCGAGGAAAACGATGTCTTCAAAAGTCCTGTGAGAAAGGTCATTCTTTTGTAGGCTGTCGACCATCGCTTTCCTTTCTGTGTCGGACTGTGGGCATATCCAAATGAATTGTTCGATGTCGGCAATGTCACCACAGAAGGCACAGAACAGGAAAGCATCTCGCCCACTCTTGAATAACAAAGCCAAGGAAAACCAAGCCAATGTGGAAAACCCTAAACACAATTATAATTTCACGTAAACAAGCGCCCCGCGTCAACGAAATTAAAATTGACAGACATGTATTTAAGGGAAAAGCATTGGCCAATAAATTTAATGAACACTGTAGTTGTTTATCGGACAGCACTCACGATGGGAATGCGTTGCGTTATTTACCCACACCAATAATATCTTCGATATTTATTTGCCCAACAGAACAATCTGAGGTAACTAATGTTTTATGAAACATAAAAAAAAGTAAAAGCGAAGACATAGAATGCATAAAAATGGAACCGGTTATTTTTGTCATACATGTATTGGTACCATGTTTGACCCATATATATAATCTTGTTTTAAACACAGGGCTGTTACCACAGCGTATGAAAAAGGCGAAGGTTGCGGTACTTTACAAAAGTGGCAACAAAAACGAAATGAGTGATTACAGACCAATATCGGTATTGCCAATATTTTCGCAGGCTCTGGAAATAATTATTTTCACTAGACTTTCAAAATTGTTGGACATGCATTCTGCGATTACAGCGGCACAATACGGTTTCAGGTCAGGTGTATCGACAGAGACAGCACTTCTACATCAGGAAGAGGTCAAACTAGGTCATGCTAGGTAACACCGAAGCAAGAAAGCTCATACTAGGCGTATTCGCAGATTTTACAAAGGCGTTTGATAGGATTGATCACCAAAAATTGTTAGAAAAATTGCCCTATTATCGCATCAGAGGCATTACACTTGACCTAATAAGGAGCTATCTCAGCGATCGGCACCAGTGTGTGTCAATAACTAGGGAAATATCTATGCCCCGAAAAATCAAACATGGTGTACCGAAGGGAAGTATATTACGCCCTCTTTTATTTAACATTTATATTATAGATATTGCAAACATAGATCGATCAATAACATACATTATCTACGCACATGACACGAGCTTATTTTTTACTGGAGCAAACATAGATGAGTTGATTCAAGCAGCTAATGATACTTTACACGAATTATCCGAATGGTCTTGTCATAATTCGTTACAGTTAAACAGCTCTAAAACCAAAGCCGTTCTTTTCCGCGCGAAAGGAACGGCTTGCAAGTACTCACATAAACTGCTACTAAATAATTTTGAACTTGAACTTTCAGAGACTGTCAAAACATTAGGTATTATCTTTCATCAACACATGCTGTACGATTCTCACATTGAAGAATTATGTATTGAGCTAAAAAAGCCCTAGATAAGCTAAGGAGGTGTCAATCGTTTCTGCCATTTCCCCAGAAACTTCATATTTTTTTCATGCCCTTTCTAGTTCCCACCTACGCTACTGCCAGTTGGTATGGGCATCTGGAACTCAAATATCAAAGAACAAGTTATATACACTTAAGAAGTGTGCATTGCGGGCTGTTGCAGATTTAGGCTATAGAGGTCATACATCTCATTTATTATCAAGTTTAACGTTTTAAAATTCGTTGTTGCCTATGAACATCAATTGTAGTTGCCGCTGAGGTCTGAAATTCGCAGTAATAGCCTAAACTTAAGAGGTTTAGCGCATTTACAGCCGAAAATTTCATTGCGTCCCATCAGAAATTCTGAACACTGGTACACTCCCTGAACATGAGCGAATTACGGTCTCCAAATGTTATAATTCACCATTCCACACGTACTCAATACGTTCAAGCTTACAGAACATCACTTGCATGTCTTTTCAGTACGGGAGCTATGCAACATGTTCATATAATCCGCTACAAGCCTAGCGAAATTCTCTCGAAATAAAGCACTTCTTTCTGTTTACAGTATGTCTTACTGTTATGTTACCTTGCAATATTTTTCTTGTCATTGGTTTTGGTTTTTTGTGCATGAATGATTTATGTATTTTTAGGAAACCAAGGGTGCATATAATTATGTCTACTTGGCAATTATAACACAAGTTTTATTTATTTATTTTGTTTCTTTTTCTATCATACGTTAAGACTGCATGAAGTTTGCTGTGCTGTCGTTCTGCTGCCTTGTACGGATGGGAGGTGGGGCTAGTCAAGCTGCATTAGCGCAGCTTTTTTCCCACTTTCCACGCCACTACTGCTCTGTGTAAAACACGCTCTAATGTTGGTGGTGAAAAATAAACTTGAACTTCATCTTCAACTTCAAGGTGCACGTGGAGTCCGTTCGGATGCCGTACAATAGCGTTGCTTCTGCCCGAGTAAGTCCATGAGTCGCACAGGCTGGGTGTTGAGTCCTGTGAAACGCCCGAAAGTGCATGCGGATTGAATTCTTAGGATTCTGAAAAATCTTTGGCGCTCTTACTTTTTGGACACACGTCAGTGCCAGGCGTGCAAGGGCATCAGATTTTTCATTTCCTTCAATTCCTACGTGAGATAGGATCCATTGAAATTTTACGTTAAATCCCTTGCTCATTCGAACTTTTATCAGTGCCAGAAATCGCCTTGTAAACTTGTCTCGAGGTAGGTCACAGTGCAATCATCGTAACGATGATTTTGAGTCCGTCACATCCATGACGTTACGTGCGGAATAAGTGCGTAGTTTTCGCAAGGCTGTGGTAATGGCGGCACTTTCTGCTATTGTAGACGAAACTACGCGATCAAGGCGGCCAGACCATGACACATCACGGAAGGGTATGCAGAATGCCGCAACGGTATGCAGAATGCCGCTACTCGGCTGTCTGTCAGTCTGAACACACTGACCCATCTGTGTACACTTCTAAGTGGCTTTGAAACGCTGCGCTCATGTGATCTAGCACAAGAAACTTTGCTTCAGCAGTTAGAGTGGTGCATTTCTCCGCTAGGATGCACTGAGGCTGCACCTAATGTCCGAAAAAGATTATGGCTGGTCGAGGCGACTCCGTTTAGCCCATTCCAATCCAAAATATCGAAAGATGTTCAGCACCGCATGGAAATAGGAGCGAGTTCTCGCTCTTAGCCGCCGGAGAAGCACCGCGCCTGCGGGGGACTCGCCCAGCCTTAAAAACTGCCTCATCAAGGCCTGAAATGCCAAAAGGCGGAGTGGAATAGACTCCGCCTAATTATTAACCTTTTTGTTTGAAGCCGCCTGAGGAAGCCCCATCGCCAATCTCTCTGCACCGCCTCCAAGCACTCCAATTGACTCACTGATAGGGATATCAGCGGTACCTGATAAACAATGCGGCTTTTTATCAGTGCAGCATTCAGTTTAAGTGAACACATAAGATCGTTTCCTTAAAGTACATCTGCCATGTGACGAAGTGAGTTTACTCTTTGCATTGATGCAGCCACAATACTTTCAACTGCCCGTCGCCATGGTAGGTTGCTGTCAATGGTGATGCCCAGGAATCGAACATTAGTTGCATGGCGAATTGGATTGCCTCTAATATTCAGTGACAGGTGAATTGAGTGGCGCCTCACTCCCGGGAAAAGCACGAAGGCAGATTTTTCCGCTCATAAAAATAGGCCAAGCGTCGAAAAGTGACGATCGATGACGGAGATTTCACCCTGGGCTCTCCGGGCCAAACATTTGTGTTGATACGCCGAGATCTAACTGCAGATGTTGTATGCGTAGATGGACATTTTAATATCCATCCAACACATCTTCAGTGCGTCTAGAAGGGCGACCATGTCAACGTTAAATAGCAAGGGAGATAGGGCACTTGCTTGTGCGACGCCGAGGGAAATGCGCTGCTTTTCCCTGATTATATTTCCGAGCTTGACTTGAACATGTGCCTCCCTAAGAAATTCATGGACGAACCGAAGGCCATTTCCAGAGACACCCAGGGCTTCGAGTCCATTGATGATGCCAGTATGAAGCACACATTCATATGCTTTGACAACGCCCATAAATACGGCCAGTGTCGAAAGGCTATCGACGTGAAGGCGCTCCATGAGCCTTAGTAAGTCCAAGACACTGTTCTGGGCACTCGACCGTGGGTCATGCAAGATGACAGTTTATTTCCTTGCTCAATATACCAAAATAACCCCGTACACATTAGGCTTTCCATCAACTTCAATACGCAAGAAGTTAGTGATACTGGCCAATATGAGGCAAGGTCGGCAGGATCCTTTCCGGAGTTGAGCACTGGCCGACCACCCATGCTGTCTTCCAAGTTTCAAGGAACTCTCCTATGCTCCACACATGATATAGTGTGTCCACAAGGGCTTGCCTTCGCTCGCATGGTAGGCTTATTAGCATTTCATTGCTAATCTTTTTGGGACCAACAGCACAGCGTCTTTTTAATCTGCTAAGCGCCAAACCCAACTCACGAAAGGTGAATGGTGCATTCATCACATTGAATGATTGAGATGGCAGAGGGTTCGCCATTCCTGTTGATCTTCCAGATGTGTATACATCTGCGAAATCCGCTGCAAGGATTGGTAAATTTTTCCTTGCTTTAAAGCAAGTGCCTAGATTGGCTTGTGTGGGCGAATCCTTCCGGATATGCTAATTATTATTCCCCATATCCTTATCATGCGAGTAAGCGCCGACAAACTCTCACAGAAAGCCCGCCAATGAAACTAGTCTTAACCTTTTTGCGTGACTATCTTGCTGTACACGATTGTGTAGACAGCGTCTGAAAGGGGTAATTAAACACTGCGGAAGGAATACTATCAGCACCACAAAAAAGGGAAGTTTAGAGGTGCTTCCTAAGCTTGAAAACAAGGTCTTCATTGACTCAGAAGCCATCAGAAGTGTTCGAGACAATCACCATTTTCATCAAGAAGGCATACATTATTGGCGCTCTCCTTAGAAGAGTAACAGCGCACGACGCTCCAAAAATATTTTGAATTACGTGTCACGCTGGCGTCAACATATTCAATGTGGATCGTAGTGATAATTCGAATAATAATAATAATAATAATAATAATAATAATAATAATAATAATAATAATAATAATAATAATAATAATAATAATAATTGCCACTTTGTAGAGGATACAGAGTGATTCAGGCCCGTCAAAGCCGAGGGACTCGGCCTGGAAGTTACGGCAGAGGTAACAAAATGGCAACAACAAACAAGGTTGAAACGAACAATAGCTTCAGCGGAAGAAGTAGAAAAACAAAGCATTCACAAAACAAGTACCAAGGACATCAATGCGAAATCTAAGGAAATAAAATGCAAAATATATAATTCCATACATTTAAGAACAACTATAAAATAATACAACAATCAACCCAATGTTCTGAAATGAATGTTCACTTTACGCATAGAGGTGACAGCAAAAAGTTCTGGTAACGCATTAAAAATAATACGCACATAAGCACACCGTCTTGCCTTTTCATACTTTCTTAAGCTCCGCGGTACAGACTAACGAAAGGTATTTCGCAACTTTCTACTAGCATTATATTTAACCAAGAAGTCTAAATTCCAGAAGTGGGGATGAACAACAGTGTGTACGATAAGAGAATGGAATGAGGGAAGACGTAAGAACCGGAATATATCCGCCCCGGATGGAATGGGACAATTATAAGCAATGCCCTTTAACATGTTTTTTAAGAAGCTACCCATTCGGCAATGCCAACGAGAAGGACATGACACAATTAAGGGCATTCCATATCTAAGAACACTCTACGCAATTGCATAAATTATACTTTTCTTCACGGATATTGGCGCCAAAGATCTGATATTAAAGAGTAACTATGGAACCTTCCCTAGCCTGGCACAAACGTAAGCCAAGTGGTCATGCCATGATAAACTGCTATCGAAAACTATACCGAGATATTTGGACGAATTTACATATTCAATGGGTTCGCAAATACAAGAGAGTGAATCATGATCATGTAAAAATACTTGTATGCATAAAATGGCTCTCTTTAAAGCATTTTTGAAACATATAATTTTGGTTTTCTGTGTGTTCACTGAAATTGCGTTCTCAGCAAATCATATTGCTACATATTATATGTTTTCCTGCAACACATTAACTGCTGTCTCTTAGTTTATATGTCTTGTGAGCAAAACATTGTCGTCCGCGTGGTGAAATATTAAACACTTAAAGGTTATTGAGCTTAAGTTTTTTGTAAATGTAATAAAGAGTGATGGAGATCAAATGGATTTCTGTGGTACACCAGCCATCACAGTCAGCTTGCTACTACATTCTTATTGGCTGTTTAAACTAACAACTTGAGAACGATCACTAAAACAATTTTGATAACGTCATAAAAGGGACCTCGACAGCCTAGTCAGTACAGATTTTTAAAAGAATACTATCTTTAACCGTATCAAAAGCTTTATTAACATCTAAAAAAAGAGCGCTGCTAAATCAGTTTTCTTCAAATGCTGCGTACCCCTCGTCTGCCAATTACCCCAGAAGATGGGTGGTGCGTCTTCTTGGAATAAAACCATATTGACGGTTTGAAAGAACAGCGAATTTGTTGAAGAAGGACACCATACATTCAAATAAAAATTTATCCAATATTTGGGGTTAGGATTGGCAAAACAGCGATCGGCCGATAGTTCTCAACAGCGTTCTTCTGAGCTCCCTTGAACTGTGGCCTTGCAATACCAGCCTTCGAATTTTATGGCATGACGGCATATTCAAAGAAACCGTTATTCAAAAAGAGCATACGCTCTAAATAAAGGTTTACACCCTTTGGTGTGTATATCAGCCCCACACCGATAATCGTCATCGGCCTTGCTTGCGTTTCTTGAATACGCCGCGCCCATTACTTTCCTGTCGGCAATGCTATATCATGCTGATAACGCGCATGCCGTTTGTTACTGGGAAGTGCTGGGCTCCCAGCGTTAAAGAAAGGAAATGAAGACGCGACACATGAGATTTATTGTTGTGTAGCAAGATGCGACTCAAAGGATGTAAACTTTTCTTAGAATGTAATGTCCGAAAGAGCGTAAAAATTACGTTGCAACAGTGCCGTCGATATGCCATCTATTCCAGCAGGCTTATTCCACTTGAAGCTAAACACTAGTTGGTGAAGATCTTCCTTTGTTAACTTTAGCGGATATGCGTTAGTTGATAAAGATTCTTTTAATGTGCAACATTGCGCCTTGTCCAGCTGCAGCCATTTCCGCCGCGAGCGTCAATTACTTATTGAAGCTGTCAGCTTTTGAAACAGGCTCATCTTCTTAAACATCAGAACTAGGCACATTCCTGTCTTGTCCATTAAGATGGTTAACCAGTGAACACGTCGTTGCATGGTTTTTAAACGAACGTTTGAAGTGCTGCTGAAAGTACAGCGGCCGAATTGATCGAATAAGTCCTGCAACATCTCTGGCGGCTCTCTAATGTGAGCGAAGATCTGCGTTTTAGGAGCACGCTTGGAACGTGTGCCAAGGCCAGTCTCTGTTCGCGATTCAAGACACCCTACAGGCCGCAGCAGACGCCGTCGTGGCTCATGCCGGGGCTATGAATCTCACATGCTCCCCTCAAAAATCCGAGCTGCTGCTTCTACCATCCCACCGGGGGGCCGGAAAACACATGTCTAGTATAGAGGTAATCCTAAACCACATCCCTGTTACTAGAGTGGACAGGCTCCGGGTGCTCGGTTTACACATTCAAAGCAACCGGCTCAACACATATACCCTACATACACTTCACACCACAGTCGATCACACCCTGCGCCTTCTAGGACGAGTCTCGAATAAACATGGCGGACTAAAGGAGGCCGAACTTCTCCGCTTGATTCAGGCCTTCGTCATCAGCAAGATTACATTCGCAACACCATATCTACATTTCCTTAAATCAGAATCAGATAAGATCGACACTCTTTTACGCAAAATATATAAATTCGCTCTGGGAGTCCCCATACGTACCTCCACTGATAGGCTAATGCTTACTGGATCTTTCAACACACTTACTGAACTCACAGAAGCCCACCTCACATCCCAATATAGCAGGCTTTCTAACACCGCAACAGGTCGACACATTCTACAAACTCTTTCTATCACTCCGGCACCCATCATCAAGACTAAATACACCATTCCACATCACATACACGAAAACCTCTGCATCCCCCCACTTCCTAAAAACATGCACCCTGTGCATCACAAACAGCGCAGGAGGCAGCGAGCAAAGGCTCTCCAAAAACAATTCTCGGCCTCTAAAGACGTGCTCTATGTTGATGCCGCCGAATATGGGAACAGAAATCATTACGCAATATCAGTCATTAACTCTCACGGCCAGGTCGCTGCGGCCGCCTCCATTCCTGGCTCTTCCTCGGAGGAGGCGGAGGAAGCGGCCATAGCCCTGGCCCTCACAATTCCAAATTCATCAGTTATCGTTAGCGACTCCAAAGCAGCCATACATAACTTCGGAGCGGGTAGGGTCTCTAAGCCAGCCCTTTCTCTCCTCTTGGCCCATCCTTTCCATCAAACTGTGGCATTAATCTGGACTCCCGCGCATGCGGGCCTTGCCGGAAACGAGGCGGCTCATGCCAGTGCCCGAGGATTTACTGTCCGGGCTCAGGCATCAGATGTGTCGGACCTCGCCACGGAGGAGGCGCCGTTTACAGCGCGGGATCGACTTATTACTTACCACGACATCTGCGCACACTACCGATTAGACCGCTTAACCTTTCCGCCACTCATGGGCAAATCCCAGCGTAGGTGTGAAGTTCTGTGGCGACAGCTGCAGACTCGCACCTTTCCGTCCCCTTACCTCCTCCACCGCATTCATCCCGCCATTTACCTTTCTCCCTCTTGTAAATTCTGTGTCTCTCCCAAAGCAGACTTAAACCACATCATGTGGGGGTGCCCTAAGCACCCCCTTCCCCCTTTCCTCAAGCAATTAATATCTAGTGAGGAGCAGTGGGAGGCTGCCTTGCGCAGCTCCAGGCCCGATCTTCAGGAGGCCATCCTGGAGTGGGCTGAGAGGATAAAGGAGGCCTACTCCAAGTAGTTCCTCCCCCACCCTCTATTCCATTGCCCCCTTCCCTTTAAAGAGGGATAAATAAAGTTTTTCATCATCATCATCATCAGGGCTAAGCCAATCATGGGTCCACCTTTCTTTAGGCATAATTTTTCGCGCACAAGTTTTTTTGAACTCGTCAAGTTTACGGCGCATCACTGAGTAAACTACCTCGGCTGGATCATCTGTCATTACAATTAGCCAGTGAAAAGATTTCTTTCTTTCAACTTTCTTTCATCTGTTATTGTCACGGTTATCTAGTGACATCACTGAAACTTGAAGAAGTATACTTCCAGATAGTTTATACTGAGGAGAAAAACGGCAGATGGTTAAATAATGATCTCCTAGTCGCTGCTAAATGTTACATGAGGTCAATGTGTGATTCGGCGCACGAACAGCGAGGTGGTCAAGACATGACTTAACTTGTCGACCGTTTAAGAAATCTTCACGCATGGGGGCGTGATCATGTTTTCAATTCCATATGCTGAAAGTGATGATAGGTATTCGGAAATAGACATTTTGTTTGTGCTTAAAATATCAATGTTCGGATGACCTGTCAAGCTGAACAATTAACTCAGCTGCTTCGTACTTGAGAAGTATTTCCTCGAGTTCAATTAGAAATCTTCTTATGCTACCAGATGGCGGTATATATACCGCGGGTATTGTAAAAGCCGCATGTAATATGTTCACGTTTAAAGTGAAGCATTCCGCATGCAGAAACGTAATATCACAAGAGAAACAATATTTTTTGCTCCCAAAAACAGCGATCCATCGTCCACGGTGTACCGGGCGTACAATAAAACTGGCATAATAACCGTTCACTGTGAACATCGCACCAAGACTGTGGTGCATTTATCTCGGTTAGAACAAATATATCGATAAAACCTCTAGATTCTTGTGCTAAAATCTTGAATAGTTCCCAATATTTGCGGAGACTACGAACGTTTAAGTTTAGCAACGTGAATTCCCGATCGGTGTTTCGGCCAAAACTTGCCTTAAACGGGGCCAAGTCTGGGAACTCTAGAAGGATGGGTAATGATCGGTCAATCATGTTATCTTATCCATGTCAGAGTCACAAGTGATTCGGATGAGTGTTGCGGCTTTGTCTTTCTTTGCGAAGCTTTTATCGCTTTTTACCCATACGAATTTGTAGCCTGCTTTCTTTCTTGTGGTTCTTGCTAACCAAAATAACCTCCTGTAGAACTATGTCAGATTTCCATTGAAGTAGAGGTGGTCCAATGATTCCGATTCAAAGAGACCCTGAAGCTTGCCTCGCGCTGCGTACCAGCGTTTCCGAGCAGGGACTGAAGCGAATCGCACCAAGATCGGCGAAGATGGCTTCTTGCTTGGAAGATGGTGGAGAGCCACCACTTCCGCATAATAATAATAATAATAATAATAATAATAATAATAATAATAATAATAATAATAATAATAATAATAATAATAATAATCTCAGTCGAAATAGGGTACGCTACAGCTTACAAGACTTCAAGCTTACACTTACAGTCAGCTTACACGACTGAAGAAAAGGCTGATGCCTGTGCGCTAGAATGTCTGAAATAGCCATCTAGGGCCGCTATCATGTAGACGTTCGAAAAGCCGGCGTTGGATTTCGCCTCGCGAGATTGTGCAGGCTGCGCCAATATCGCGGCCTAGGCCAATCTAGCACACACACACACACACACGCGCACGCACGCACACACGCATGCACACACACACACACACACACACACACACACACACACACACACACACACACACACACACACACACACACACACACACACATGCACACACATTTGTTCAATTGCAGAGCACTGCACACGCACGCAGTCGACGGGTACACAACATGCAGGAGTGCCAATTCAGTCAGGTCACAAAGAGGGGGAGCCCGAACGGCCAGCGGGGTGTTGTTGGAGAGACAGCTGTGTTTGCTAGATATAAACATCGAGTTGCGGTGTCGGGCTGTACCGGCGTGATGGGGCTCAGGCTGTGCTGACCGCTTGTACAGATGGACTGAAGAAGAAATATGAATGCCGTCCAGAGAGCAAATAAACATCCTGCAGAATAGAAAGGCTGGTTCAATGGTGCGGTGGTATTGCAGGTTGTGCCACTTGAGGGCTTTGAGGCAATCGTCGTAGACTAGCATGGGCTTGCGACGACCGAAATTACGGGAGTAGAGGGTGCGTGTTGCCCAACGCTGAACAAAATCAAATTTGTCAGTGACAGAAGTTTGGTACAGGGACTATACTCATGACAAATACTCAAGCTCTGACAGAATGATAGAAGTGCAGAGTGCTCGGAAAACTTCAGGGCCACGGGGAAGGGAGACACGGGACACAAAACCAAGAATGCGATACAGTGCTAGTGACATATGCAGAAAAGTCGAGAGAAGGGCTGAATGTTACACCCAGAATAAGAAGGGCCCGAGCACTTTTTATAGGGATGCCTCCGATCAAGTCGGTTTCACGCGTATCAGTTTTGTAGTGGCTGACACTCATGGCATCTCTTCGTGCAGTGCTACTACAACGTTTGTTATTATAGGCCCAGTCATTAAGCTTTGCGGAATGTATTTATTTTCAGCGCGTATGCTTACACCAGCATAATGTTGCTGTGGAAGGGTTAACTTGTTAATAGACCACATTCTGCGAAAATGCTTTAAGAACTGGGTTTTCTTGAGTTGATCTTTTTTCTGACTGCAGTTTGTGATAGCGCAGCGAGAAACATTTTAGTGGAAGCTGAAAACATTTCGGCAGTTTTGGCATACCGACTGCACAAAGCACTGATGACACCTTTTCACTTTCATCGCAGTGCACTCGCGCCATATGCTCTCTCTATGAACAAAAACAAAAGGTATCAAAAACAAATTACAGTTTCATCACTCAATATGTGCTGCTTGACAAGAAGGCATCGAAGCGATCCTGGTATTCGCGGTTGCATGCATACGTCTTGCATGATGCAGGTCCTGCTATGCACTGCACATGGTGCACACGTTGCCAACAGAACATTACATTTTGCAGCGCTCAAATATAAGGGCACAATAACTCAAACATGAATGCGCTGTGTCCTGTTTCCTTCAGTGGGCCAGCATTATTAAGTGCTGCACGAGCAGTTCATCCCCAACGAGCCCATGCACTTGAAGAAAAGTGAATGAAGGAGCACTGTGAACTTGTACTAAACTGGATTTACATGCCGAATAGAATGGTGCACTGTTAGCTGAAATGGGTGGCGTGGCTGATGATTGTTACGTACTCCAGGGTAGCGTATCGTACTGCTGCTGAGAAGTAACGGCGCCTGCCTATCGAAGCTCGACCGACGTTATTTATTGGGTAGCATGGCGTTGTCGGCGGGCTGCAGGCATCCGGTGGACCATGGCGACCAAGCAAGGGCGAGACGATTGCTACTGCGAAACTTGCACGGTTTATTCAAAGGTAGATGAAAGAAAATTAGAAGAGCATGAAGTGATAAAAGTACATTTCGGAGCCCCTTAAGTACGCTCTATCAATCATGTGATAGAGAAATGCGCGGAATAGAACCAGCCCTTATATATAGCTTTTATTGATTACGAGAAAGCGTTTGATTCTGTCGAAACCTCAGCAGTCACGGAGGCATTACAGAATCAGAGTGTAGACGAGCCGTGTGTAAAAATACTGAAAGAGATCTATAGCGGCTCCACAGCAACCGTACTCCTCCATAAAGAAAGCAACAAAATCCCAATAAAGAAAGGCGTCAGGCAGGGAGACACGATCTCTCCAATGATATTCACAGCGTGTTTACAGGAGGTATTCAGAGACCTGGATTGGGAAGAATTGGGGATAAAAGTTAATGGAGAATACCTTAGTAACTTGCGATTCGCTGATGGTATTGCCTTGCTTAGTAACTCAGGGGACCAATTGCAATCAATGCTCACTGACCTGGAGCGGCAAAGCAAAAGAGTGGGCCTAAAAATTAATCTGCAGAAAGCTAAAGTAATGTTTAACAGTCTCGGAAGCGAACAGCAGTTTACGATAGGTAGCGAGGCACTGGAAGTGGTAAGGGAATACATCTACTTAGGGTAGGTAGTGACGGCGGATTCGGATCATGAGACGGAAATAATCAAAAGAATAAGAATGGGCTGGGGTGCGTTTGGCAGGCATTCTCTGATCATAAACACCAGGTTGCGATTATCCCTCAAAAGCAAAAGAAGTGTATAACTGGTGTGTCTTACCAGTACTCACCTACGGGGCAAAAACCCGGACGCTTACGAAAACGGTTGTACTTAAATTGAGGACGACGCAACGAGCTAAAGAAAGAAGAATGATGGTTGTAACGTTAAGGGATAAAAAAAGAGCAGATTGGGTGAGGGAACAAACGCGAGTTAATGACATCTTAGTTGAAATGAAGAAAAAGAAATGGGCATGGGCAGGACATGTAATGACGAGGGAAGATAACCGATGGTCATTAAGGGTTACGGACTGGATTCCAAGGGAAGGGAAGCGTAGCAAGGGGCGGCAGAAAGTTAGGTGGGCGGAGGAGATTATGAAGTTTGCAGAGATGACATGGCCACAATTAGTACATGACCGGGGTTGTTGGAGAAGTATGGGAGAGGCCTTTGCCCTGCAGTGGGCGTAACCAGGCTGCTGCTGCTGCTGCTGCTGCTGCTGCTGCTGCTGCTGCTGCTGCTGCTGCTGCTGCTGCTGCTGCTGCTGCTGCTGCTGCTGCTGCTGCTGCTGCTGCTGCTGCTGCTGATGATGATGATGATGATGAAATAGGCTGTCTACAATCGTTGGCGAGATCTTCCTTCCGTCGACGCCACGTGACCGACCCAGAAAGAGGGCCCCTCCTCCTCTGGTTATACCAAGCCTGCCGAAAGGAAGAAGTCGTCCCACCTCCTGGAATTGTAGACGCCTGACCGCCTCTTTTGGGCGTTGCAGGTTCGTGGATGTCCTCCTCTAGGTCCAATTCGAGAAAAGGGTCTCTCTAAACTCGCACACCCACACACACATACACACAAAAAGAGGCCTGTACACTGCGGGGCTTCCGGCAGACAGGCACACACTCGAAACGGTCATGGCGAAGTAGAAAGTCACGCTTCATTTCGGCGAGGCCTGGTAAAAGGTCAGCTGAGAGAAAGTTCGTTCTGCACATCGATCAGGACGCCCACAATAGCAGGCGAAGTCACGCCTCATTTCGACGAGGCAGGGTGAGATGGTCGGTTGAAATTCCTTTGAACACGTGGTGTTAGGCGCCAACCCTAACATGATGTGCGCACTTCCCATTGTCCGGGTAATAGTGTGTTTCGCTTGCACAACAGACTAGTAGCTTTTGCTTGCGAAACATCCATCAACTAGACCAGCAACGTGTTCAGTACCTACGGCTTCACCTTCTCGGTTACATTCTTGTCGCCGCAACTGCTATGGGGTCAAAAATAAAGGACTAGCCTAACGCCTCGAAATAATGCCGTCGCAAAACTGCACTTACTTCGAAATAAGCTCGAGGAGAGAGAGAAGCTGATTGTCGCAAATGCAAGTGCATTCATTTTATTGTTATTCTCAAATATATTGTTTGAAGCAAGCAAAACGTACTGACAAATTGTACTGACACTTACGAGCACGGTGGCTGTAACCGCAAAATTATATTCTGCGTTGACAATTCTGCACCAGTGAAGCGTCAGCTCAAACCTTACTAGAGTCTGTTTGAAAACGTGCCGCTCGGCACATTTCGGCTGGGACTTTCAATGGGGCAAAAGTTCTGTTGTAATTATTTACTCAGGCGGCACATTCTGCGAGCTGACTGCTGTTCAGAAATAACTGCTTCACTAGAGTCTTGTTCTCTAGCTTCGGTGCTTATTATGAAATAATGCACCCTTTCATTAGGCGCTGTAACAGGCTAAGTACAGCTACTCACAAGCACTTACGGTAAGCCTCGCGTTGATTTTCAGACATAATGTTTCATATGCGGCTGTTTAGACCTTAAAAAAATTGTATATTTGGATGCAGCGTCTTTTTGTGCCTAATTTCAGTTTTTGTGTTTCTTTTTTTTACCGTAAGCAATTTCTTTGAATGGAGTGATGATGCTTGTAAGAGGTTGCCGTCAATACAATGAACAGCATCACGGGCCAAGCAGTTCAACTGTAATACAGCCTTCATGTGAAGAAAAGCAAGACGGCCTTTTTAACATGCGACTATAGGGTGTTGTAAAAGGTCACATGTATTCAATTTGTGACTTTCGCGTCACTTTCATATGTTCCGCGCTCTTGGTAATGTTGGGATAATATAAGTATATGTATTGTTTGCAGATGCTGTCTATAGGAAGCAGGAGGTTGACGTCACACAAGCGCAAGGCTTCGTAAGAGGATGCCTGCACGGTGCCGACGACCAAGCTAGTCGCGAAAGGCGCAGTTATGCAGAAGGCGGTTCAACCCGTTCAGCCTCTTCCAAGTGCTTCTTCTGCTTGCCGAGCTCGAATCCCCTCTGCCGTCAAAAAAACGTATCTTCATAGGTGCCCCGCCAGACTGGGAATACGAGCAACAATCTGCATCAATGTATTTTAAGGCCAGTGAGGAAACTACATAGCATTCCTTAGTGACCTTACAGTAGGTCATTTCATGTTGCGTCATGCTACGGGGGAAATTTCCAGCTATCATTATGAAAATTTAGAATCATGGATAATAACGGCATTGCCAACATATATGCAAATCAGCAGATATGGCCGCAACAGTGTGTAAGCCGGGACGCTAACTAGATAAAAGTGGCAGAGCCGGCTATTTGTCTGATTCCCACTGAGGAAGAACTCCTGGACACGGAAAAGAAAAATGCACAAATACCTACTTTATTAGTTCTCTTGGAAGTCTTACGTAATAGAAAAAAAAACAGAACATAAGTACGAGCAACACAGGACGGTGGTCAAGAGACAATGTTTATTTGCAAACCCGTATTACAGACTGGTACCTTCATTATGTACTCTTTGATTTCATGCCCGAGGACATGTCGTATCAGTCATGGCGCTGATCGAAGCCTTTTGGAAACAGTGTGCTAAAGAAGTTTTGCATCGGCGGGGTATGTCGTATAGGAAAAACGTGTAGCTCAACCATAGAAGCCGCGTCCGTAGCCGCCAAATCCGCGTCCAAATCCTCCGTAGCCTCCTCCGAAGCCACGTCCGAAGCCACGTCCGAATCCACCGTATCCACCTCCAAAGCCGCGGCCGAAGCCACCGTAGCCTCCGTAGCCGCGACCGAAACCACCGTAGCCGTACTGGGCGGCTACCAAGCTGCACAGGGCGAGCAGGACGGCGAGGGAGATGAGGAAAGACTTGCTGCTGACAGAAACCATGGCGCCCTGTTGTCTCGTCGTTGCTAAGGTCTGCGTGAGATGAAAGCAGAGGAACATTGCGTCCACAACGGATTCGTATCAGTAATTCCTGGCGGCACCCACCAGCAATCCTAAAGAGGTGTGTTAACACGTTATTTTCCCCTTTGCATTGAATAAAGGTTTAAGCGTTCTATGCGTAGAAACAAATATTGGCAAACCTCATAACATTTTAAATAATTAAGTAATAGTGTTTTAAGGGGCCAGTACCGGTTTCGGTATGTAGAATGTGGATGCGTCATGCCGCTATTATACATGAACTTGCCCCGGCTCTTCGATCACTGCCGTTACCTAAAGCGAACGCAGCCAAAAGAAATTCACGCTCCCTTTTGATCACGTTTTCGGTGCGAGCATATGAATGAATAGAATTTATTGATAGGAAAGACAGAGAGGTCGACCTGAGCTAGTGCGCTCTAGTCTGCTACTCTGCACTGGGGAAGAGGGAAGGGGAGTGAAAGTATTGGGATGGATGATGATGATAAGAGAAGTGGTGAGTGCTTATGTACATACAGGCTCGTCCACCCTTAGGGTGAACACGGCTCACCGTGGCCGCGCTCCGCGGGGCGCCAGTGCGTCCGGCGTGGCGGCGCATCGAAGCGAAGCGGCGCAGGCGCACACGGACCTCAGGGGAGGTGCCTCGCGTCGTCTGCTACAGCGCTGGAGCGCACCGCCGCTTGCTTTGCTGTACACTTCGCTAGAACCAGGTAACTGAGTGCCCGAGGCGGCATTACAGGAAGGCGCACTTCACTAACTTTAGCATTTTCCAGCTGGTTCCGTCTACAGCTTGTCAACAGCCTGCTTAATCAATATACATGAACAGAAGCAAGCTTCTCATCACATATGTCACTTAGCATGTTTTTCATATGTGATGAGGGTAAAAATACGGTCTTTTTTTTTCGCGTTCTTAATTAGGCTGGGGCCTAGAGGCGACGCTTGATAGTCATGTCATGGACGTCACCCAGCCTGAGGCTGTTCTTAATTTCTCGAATGGTGGAGGTCGGGTTTGCTGAAGCCGCCTCAACAATGGTCACTCTTTGCCGGGCTTTACGGGGAGCATCCGCAATTCTTTCATCCTTCTGGTAATAGCCTGGACGATTCTATTTACAGTTTCCAGTGGCCTTTTTGTCATCTCCGATATAACGCGTTGAGAATAGTTTTGTAGGCACACATCTACAATGCGTCGTCGTTCTTTTTCCAGTACCCGCGACATGGCTGGTTTCCAAAGCGCACCGGGGAAATGAAATTATCCTGCACGTTTACAGCGTTTTTATCGCCGAAGTGCCATGGCAACCAGCAACCGAACAAAATGCAATTCATCATGCAAGTCGACGGAAATGCGTTTAATGGAAACACCTCTGGTATCTTTCGATTTGGCGAGTCATGCCAGAATCTGTAACTCCTGAGTGGCCAGTCACCCAGTTGAGTAGTCGTTGGCTGCACCGCATCATCATATTAAGCTAGGATGGGGTAGCATGACCTACGCAAATAAAAAGGGGGGGGGGGGGGGCTCAGCGGTTGATCGGGCTGACAACCATGGTCAGTTAAAAAGTAGACTTTCTTTCTCTATGAGTAGACTGGCCTTAACACAGCAATCTGGCTTGGTCCGGGCTTAGCGTTTACAAACGACGAGTCCGTTTGCCGACCACCGGCATGCTGTGGGCAGACGACACCATGCCGGCCTCATGACCGTCGGTTTAAATGCCGTGGCCGCCTTCGTCCAACACACGGACCGGCCACTTCCCCACGATGGCAACAGCATCGCTTGTCCGCGGCAAGGGTTCCTGTGCCGTATTCATATTTGGGTTTTACCCACTCAGCCCAGCCCCCCCCCCCACCTACCCCCCCCCAAAGAAAAAGAAATAAATTCCTCCTAATCTCCAAATTTATCCGATGCCCACCTCTATGGCGTAACTCCATGTGTCGCTTCGGGACGTATACCGCACAATTAGCAAATTATTATATGCTAGTGAGAATATGCATATGGCCCATTCTGAGGAAGTACTGAAATGAAATAGAAGCAAATAACGACTTAATTACCCGGCAAGACGTAATTTCAACTAGAAAACAGACATGTAGATTATAGATTTTACAATTTCATTACCTATTCGAAACGGACGTAAACAGCATTCGCATGCGGCGTGCATTGATTTTAAGGAGAAAAAAACAACAAAAAAAGAAACGTCGGCGCCATATGTTTTACTTCACCTAATCAATGTAATAAAATAATTGACCAATGATTCCTCAAAATGAGAATGCGACATCTCGCATCAGGTAGCCGTCAAAGGACCGGCACCGCTTCGGTGAATTTACACAAGCTGTGACAGCAAAAATGAATTTAGCTTTTTTTAAAGGATGCAGAAAGATGAAAAGGGGGAGTAAAATCGCCGCCAAATCAGTTGCTATGCAGGGGAGAGCACTTTCCTACATCGCGTACAGCGCTCCATGCTCTCCTACCAGGGACATTAACGCGTCAATAAGAGAGTGCGAAGCAGCGGATATCACTTCTTAGTTGTTGTCGAAGTAATAGTATTGCCCCCTTTACTGGTAAAATCCATGGCAAACATGATGATGCGTGATTGAACAATCGCTCTCTAACTTTCTGCGAGATTTATAGCGGGTTTCGGTCGTTTTCCTAAGTCAATTAAGCACATTCGTTCTAGCATCAAGACATGCGCGAAACGGCGCGCTAGGCTCATCCCATGATGACTCCAACCAAGAGCGCGCCTAATAGGTTTCTCGGTTTGCACTACACCAAGTGCTGTGAGAGTAAAATAAGAGGGCCCCAGCCTAATAAAAAGCGCGAAAAAATGATTATTAATTTTTACCCTCATCACATATGAAAAACATGCTAAGTGACATATGTGATCAGAATCTTGCTTCTGTTTATGTATATTGATTAAGCAGGCTGTTCACAAGCTGTAGACGGAACCAGCTGGAAAATGCTAAAGTTAGTGAAGCGCGCCTTCTTGCAATGCCGCCTCGGGCACTCAGTCACCTGGGTCTAGCGAAGTGTACAGCAAAGCAAGATGCGGCGCGCTCCAGCGCTGTAGCAGACGACGCGAAGCACCTCCCCATGGGTTTGTGTGCGCCTGCGCCGCTTCGCTTCGATGCGCCGCCGCGCCGGACGCACTGGCGCCCCGCGGAGCGCGGCCACGGTGAGCCGTGGTCACCCTAAGAGTGGACGAGCCTGTACATGAGACAGTTGCCTCGCTAGAGCCGCTCGTCGAGCTTGGTGCCTTGCAGGAACTTCAACAATACTTTTGTTGCACGCACTGAAATTGCGGTGTCAGGCCATGGGCCGAGGATAGCTTCCTCCGACAGTAGTTGTCTGCCAACGCTGGCTAGGAAACTGCCTAACGTCCTTCGCTCCAGCTCCAGTGTTTCGGGCATCTGGCAGTGTACACAATCAGGGTTGTTCGATTGGCCGATGAGTTGTGCGTAGCGACGGGTGAAAGCAACGCCGAGCCGAATCCTGTGTAGCAATGATGTTTTACTCCGTGTAAGCTTCAGGGGCAAACAGAATTTACCGTCTGGGTCAATCGTATGTAGACGTCTGTAAATATTATCAGAGTGGGCTCTGTAAGCCTTTCTAAGGTCCTGCATGAGTGCCTTGATTATTGAGTTGGTGTCAGGTCGCGAGTAGGCAATCCGTACTTCATCAGAGGAAGAGGAGGCCGATCTTACCTCCCTGTCAGCGAGTTCATTACCAAAGACACCACAATGGCTAGGAATCCATTGAAAGGTGATCACGTGGTCACTTAACTCGGCACTGTTTGACGATTTCCAGCACGAGCAGATAGTATGGTCCCTTCTTTAAAAAGAATTTTAGCGCCTGTAGCGCTGATTTGGCATCGCACAATATCGTCCATTTATGGGGTAGAATCATTGCTGAACAACTTCAGAACATTTCTTTGTGTCATAACGTTACAAAAATATTTTGCTCGTATATTGACACCACTCCATTCTGTAATGCCTTTGGTCCTGACGGTATCATAAACAAATAAATAAATATTGTACCTTAATACATTTCGTGGCTGTGTATGCAAAGAACAGCATAAGTATATATATTTAATCAAAAATTAATTTTATAAAATTTGAACGCTGAAGTGAGCTCAACCAAAACATGGCTCCCTACGTTTACACGCTAATACGTTAAAAGGACAAAGCAAATAGGCGGTAGTGGAAACAGTGGAATGCCATGGACAAGGAAAGTATCGGTAAAGGATCAGCGCAGTATTATAATCCTCGGCAATGTGCAGCTACGCTTGCGGCGTGCTGTAAGCGCCTAGCAAAGTATTTATCGGATGGATCCGACAGTGGCTTTTGTTTTGCTTTCGTTATCGGAAATATGCCGGTAATCATGATGAAGGCAACAATAACTGGCCACTGGTTGCTACAAGATGGCCCGCACATATAATTGCGTGATTAATGGTACCTGTTGAGTGGTCCCTGGAATGATTAGAACACGTAAAAGTAATTAAAATACGCCTCATTACGTCTTATTTCGACAGGCGTGGCAGCGCGCCATAGCACAAGTAAGGCGCTTGTAAGTTTGAACTGGGCAGTTATCCCACTACGCAGCGTAAGCTGTTGTAGCCATAAGGCTCTTGACGTATTGATACCTACATTATTTCGATGGACTGAGAGTTGTTAGACAGTTTTTCGAATGATCTTTACCGTTCTGTACAGAAAAGCACCTAGGGTCACGGCACGTTGAGCAGTAGCGTTATCGCTTTAAACCACCGTTGGAACAGAACATTTGTTGTACTAGTATTCCAAGGTAAGTCAGAAAACGCAATTCCGGTAATGCGACTCTCGGATCTTTACACTGGTGCTGCCCACGTGAACTCACCTGGACTCGGAGCTTGCCTGGAGGCGTTGTGGTGATTGACCGGACGTCGGTGGCCGCTTTTATAGGGACCGCGAGCGGCTCGACGCAAAGACCGCGTGTCAACCGGGGCCGGCCCGTAGCGGTGCCAAGGCCGGCTGCCGCTTCGACGTGGAAAGGATTTTCCTTGCGTCGGGCGCGCCCGTGAGCACGCTGGCTGCCCTTTATTTCCGACACCCTTTAATTTCTCTCTCCCTCTCTCATTCTGGCTACCGCAAAAGTTTGAACCGATTGTTCTCATTGATTCACTACGAGCGAAAATACAAGAACGAAGAAAAGCTTGCTTGCACGAAATGGGGTCCGTAGGAGAAAATGCTGTTCCTCCTATCAGTTCGACAACTGCAGTATGCATCAGGATGAATGAGCATGTGAGCCCTACTTGCAAAAACGTAACAAATAACAATCTTTACAAAGAGCGTTGCCAAGGCAGGAAGCTTCCAAAAGAATACTATGTGTCTGTTCTCAAATACCCTAATGTCGCTGCACTCTAGTCAAAACTGGACTTACCTAGGCAAGTCTGCACTGAGAGCGAAGTATGTATTGATGCAACTCCGGGCATCAAACTGACACATTAGGTTAAAACACAAGTGGTATAGCTTGTTGGGAAAGCACCATTCACTACCGTTGCTCACTGGGAATCAGCCATGCACAAGTGCAGCTCGAAAGGCACACGGTCAGCTGTCTTCCTGCCAAATGACTCCAAGCCGTGGCTCCAGAAAACGTTTTGATGCGGTCGCAATGCCGCAGCTATGAAGAAGCATCTTTTTCGCCATCAGATTTGTCAGGCAAGTGTGCGAAGTTCCAGCAATTATTCAATGTAGTGCGACACGAGCATGTTAACTGCAAGGACAGCGCCACTCTATGGCATTTTCTTTAAAATGAAACACGTTACTTCTACAAATGAATAGATGAGAAAATTTTTCCTAAGGAGATGTACCTAGCGCGTATTTCCGTCCATGCATATTCGTGCGTGAACTCAAGAAATGCTGAAAGGCAGGTGACAATAAACGTAAGAAAACCTACATGGGAGTTTATCCCTGGGCTTTTAGCGCACTGCCATTTACTATTCTTCTTTGGTCGTTGTAGCTTTTGCACGATAAAACTCTGGTAACAATAATTTATTTTTCTACTTATTAACCCGCCGTGGTTGCTCGGTGGCTATGGTGTTGCACTGCTGAACATGAGGTCGCGGGATCGAATCCCAACCAGTGCGGCAGCATTTCGATGGGGGCGAAATGCGAAAACAACTGTGTACTTAGATTTAGGTGCACGTTAAAAAACTCCAAGTGGTCGAAATTTCCGGACACCTCCACTACAGCGGGCCTCATAATCAGAAAGCGGTTTTGGCACGTAAAACCGCATAATTTCGTTTATTCATTCTTACTGAATGGGCGTAAAATCGTAAAATGTACCTTGAATTAGGCTGCAGTTCTTCATTTGGTATACAGGGGTACCGACTTTAATCTATCATGTACGGGGTTGCTGCGAGGCACAATGGGATTGTTATCAATTTTATTGGTAGTTCCTGTGGCGCTCAAGTCGGTCTTTGAGATAAGTTTAAGGGCGTTTACCGAACAGGCTGACGTATTTTTCCAGCCTTCCAAAAATTTTTTTACAGGATTCAACGAGAGTATTTTAAAACATCTGCTATGATAAAAGTGGAGCTAATTTTTTTAACCATAGGCATTTTCGTCTGTCGTTCCCAGGTATTTGATCTAACTAGATGGGAGTAATCATTGTATACGAAATGAGTCGCTACAAAGTTGTGTTGCTGTGCATTCAATGGCGGAATTCTCAGCGAGCAGCTTCGCGAGAAAGGCAAACTATTCTTTGCAGGGCCTCCAAAGCTAGCAAGTGCCTTGAAGAGCTGTCGCTTTTTGCTCGTAGAAAAAATACCTTGATGGAAAAAATATGTTGTATTCATCACATGCAAAATATTATGTCTAGTTGACCAGTTTAGAAGATAGAACATTTTTGTTTTTGAGAATAAACTGGTAAAGCATTCAAAACAACAATTGGAAGACAGACAAAGAAACGCTGCGCTTAACAAATGCTTCTGTTCAGAACTCGTTTAATGCAACAGCGTTGTTCTCCCACAGTGAAGACCGCCATCATGGTGTGCCATACTGCTTTTTCCTCATATAATGGCGTTCACCTATAACGGGGGAATTGTCACGAAGCCAGCGGTTACAGCGCTATCGATTAGGGGGGAGCATGGGCGGGATTGTAGAATAATGAGATAATATAAGGGAATAATTAAACATCGAGTGTTTCAAAATATTTTTGAACTTATCATTTTAAATTCGTTGATATTGGAGATAGAAATGCATCTTTACATACATCAGTTCACATTTATTTTATCTCTGATGCGCGCAGCTTTTCACAGCGAAACTGTTAGGGGCTACCTTCCCCACTGTTGTGTCCGCGTGCAGAAAAATCCCAATGATAGTGCAATGCCAGGCCGACCCGCGGCTGACGTGCAGTTCGCCATTAAGGGGCCCACATACGCAGATTCGCTGGTCATTCTTCTGCACAGAACGGAAGGACACTGAGTCTTTTCTATATTATATAGCAATACACATGGCGGAATTCGAAGCACAAGCACAATTTTAGCACTTCTCACATTTTTACCTGTAATGTTTGAACAAGATGGTTCGACTGTTACTGTCTCCAGACCCCCCTAACACTCTTGACCTGACTAGAACGCCTATAACGCTTCCAAAACTAAGCTAAAAAAGTTTAGCAATGGTCTGTAAATGACACCAATCCACGGGATCCTCTAGACTTAGCGCAATAAAATACAACAAAAATGTAAGTATTTCTATATACGGAAGCCCGAACTCAATACAATCGAGCTGAATCGGCTCAATCGGTCTGTTCACTGTCTAGTAAACTATCTTTGACAAGTTTCGTCATGAATGCAACATCTGCTAACATTTGCAAAATGTGTCAGGTAAACATTACTATATACTATACATAGTCATACACGTGACATTCAGCATAACATTTGGCAATATGATGGCAGCTAGCATATCATTACAATCACTATTTTGTAGAGTGTCCATTGCTAATACTCTAGCGTATTTCAACCAGACATGTTTAACCACAGAACCAAGAGCACATTAACATTGTTATAATTATTTTCCTGTGCTGGCCATCATATCAGAATCAGAATCAGAATTTATTATTAGTTTGGTCACATTACAAGTATTTAGTATCGAGAAGAAGGTCCTATAGTCAAAGGCTGTATCGGGACCTCCTGCACCAGAACAGTTACGATGGTCAACATCCCAAAGCAACAGTAGCATATAATGAGGTACTGTACAAACAAAAAGAACGTTAACGTTAACAGAACAAAATACAGACTTGATTGAAAATAAAGACAAGGGTCAGGATATGTCATGGTAGCAAGAATAATTGTATGGGTAGAAAACACCACCAGTTTATTTACAAGAACAAAAACAGAGAAAAAAAGAACGGCAAGAAAGGAACGAAAAAAAACTTTACAGCAAAACTTCCAGTTAGCCTGCCAATAATAAATGCATTTTAGTTCCCCTTTAAGTTGGTGTAAAGATCTTACGTTTTTCATTATGAAAAGAAGAGTGTTCTATACTGAAATGAAAGTGAATTCCAGGTTATGTTTACAGTAGTTAGTGCGAGTTCTTGGTAAAATAAAATTGTTATTCAATGCAGTTGTGGTGGTACTAGGAATCATCAGGTTAGATGGCTAAAATGCGCTTGGTGGTAGTTTATTATTCACAAATCTGTAGAAAAAATACCTAGGTCATTTTTAGTGAGGCCAGAAATGGTAAGCATGTTATGATCGTGCAGAAGAGATAGGGCATTAGAAAAGCGTGAACTAAAAGAAATTATTCTGATGGCTTGGTTCTGAACTGTCTAGAGAGACCCAATATGAGTATTATAGGTATTTTCCCAATATGTTATACCATAAGTAATGGGAGATTTGACAAAAGAGTGGTAAAGTTAGAGTAATGTGGTACGTGTGAAGTAAGGGAGTGTTTTAATTAGGATGCGTATACCGTAAGCTAACTCCCTTTTTATGCGAGCAATTCGATTCTGACATTTCAGATTGCAATAAAGTAGAATAGCAAGGAAAGATGAGCATGAACTTGGATGAAGGCAGTGGGGACCAAAAGTGATAGGTGGAATGGATACTATGTTTCGCTGTTGTAAAGAGAACAACAAATTTAGTCTTAGTTTGCGATAATAGATGAAGTGTTAGCAATACACTACCTTAGAATATTTCCTAAGTCAGCATTTAGCTTATTAACAAGAGATGAGATATCTTTATGTATGGTGAATAAGTCGTATCATCAGTGTACGGTGTGCCTTTTGTGGAAGAAAGACAATTAGGTAAATCATTAATATAATGTAAAAACAGAAGTCGGCCCAGGATAGAACCCTGGGGCGCACCGATGTTAGTAGTTCGCTGTGGAGAATAAGCTTTGGAAAAAGAAACAACTTGAACTTGGTTGTATAAGTACCTTTTTAGTAGCAAAAGGGCAGGACCGCAAATGCGAATGGCTTCCAGCTTAGAGAATAGGATATTATGATTTATGCTGTCAAATTCTTGCATTAGATCGACAAAAAACTGAGGTTGCGATAAATCTTTCGTCGAATAATTTGTTTAGTTGGTCAGTACCATGAATAAGTGCCTCAGTGGAATATCCACTAGCGAATCTTTAACGTGCCCCCAATGTGCGTGTACCCGAACTTTCTTGCATTTCGTCCCATCTAAATGCGACCACTGCGGTCGGGATAGGATCTCGTGACCTCGTGCTTAGTAGTGTAACTTCGTAGCTTAGCCACGGTGGTGGATTGTCAATATTGCCGAATTTGATTGTATATATATACGAAAAAGAGATCAGCACATGACAAAGTGTCCTGATTTGCTACCGTCATAGGACAATTTGTTTTCTTAGGGCACTCACAGAAATGGCTGTAAGAAAAAAGAAAGCAATAGGTATTTTTACATATCTTTTCGTGTATACAGAAACAAAGGCAGGCCGCGTCGTGAAGCGCTTCACAAATGTTCACATAAAAATGATCAAGGTTTGGAAATGACAAACAAATAACAGGCATTGTACGCCCTATTGCATGTAAAATATAACAGGCATACGTGCGATGAATGTTAAAGAATGGGCCTGTAAAATACCGGGTGCTTCATGTGCGGCGGTGAGCGTTCTTGTGCGGCTTATTCTGGCTGCCCCCTTTTTGCAACTTATAAATCACTTGTTTAAAAGCTTTTTGTGCGCAAACAAACAGGGACGAAGAAGAGGAGCAACACAAGGACGAGCGCTTTCCGGACGAGCGTTCCCCTTCTTCGTCCCTGTTTGTTTGCGCACACAAAGTTTTTAGGAAATGAACCTGTTCCAACTAGGCCGACTCTCAGTTATGCTTATAAATCACAACATCGAACATCTTCAGCTAGCAGTAGACGCATTAATTTGAAAAATACTGCTAAAATAGGCAGTAATTTTATTCTATTGAGACAGACTACAGAGCATGTGCAAAATAAAATGCGTGAGTAAAACTTGCGAAAGCATCAGCAAAAGAATTTTGCTCAGCAAGAAAGTCGGCTATGTGTACACTTTTTCCGGTACCTTCCTGGAAATATTCAAAAGTATTTTTTACAGTGGAGACACAAAGGCAACTGTATGTATGTATACATACAGTTGTATACATACATACTTATACAACTGTATGTATACGTGCTAAGACACAATTTGGAATGCCTAATGAATATGACGCTATCATATTTCAGGGCGAACGACGAAAATATTCATGCTCATGATAACCTGATGTATGCTTTTAATATTCTATGACATGCTCTAGGTATGTGCACTGGTATTACACCAGGAATCACCAAATTGATGCAGTGAAATCCTAAAGAAATATGTCAAACCGAATGCTGGGAGAATACAAGACCGACAAAGAGTGTATTAGTATGGTGAAACGCTTTAGAATAAACGGCATTTTCTGTAGACGTTCAGCATGCTGATAAAGGGGAATAAGATATTTACCTCAGCAAACCATGTCGATTGCCACTAAATATTTAGAGCGCATAAAATATTATTAGTGCTGTACTTAATTTTTATTTTTTTTATCTTCAGTAACTCGCGGAAATCCGTACAGCGAGCTATTGTAGTTTTTGTTCTCTATATTTGTTCGATGCTAAAAAAATTATAGAATCAAATAACTCCAGCAGAACACACGATAGTAAATACTGCGCAGCTGGAATATATTCTCGACTTCTACTCTTCATTTAGTGTGCGCTTTTTCACCTCACCGATCACACTTCAAGGTTGCCACCCCGAAATTTGTCTAGCTTTCGCTTGTTGCAACTATCTGCTCGTCGTTACGCACTTTCTTTTGTTCTTTCAATACCCATTCTGCACGTGTCACATTGCAGGTTTCTTTGGCACTCTAGCTGTTAACCTGTCTCCATTTATTTACAAAATGAAACATTGTAGCTCTCGCGTGCTTGCTTCTCCAGACGAAAAGCCGACGACAACACGTATGGACGGCATATGAACGTAAGGCTACTAGAACCGGTCACTCCATCGAATCGGTCGGTGGCGTAACCAGGTGGACACTTTTTCTTATTTACACGCTGAAGCGCCCCACGTTGACGACGCGGGCGTTATTAGGTCGCGCTTAGGCGACCGAAGGACTTCTTCGAGCAGCTTGCGTCATGCCTGCCGGGTGCGTGTAGTGGTCCTTCTATTGTCGTTGCTTATTTGCCCTTGACGTCAAGGAACATCTCAACGTTCCGAGCTCGCAGTCGGGAAGGCGCGCCCAGCGTGTAGCTCTATGACACTGTACTCGTGAGCCACCGTTGTTGTGAGCACACCTGGAGGTCGCGTAACCGGATCTGCGGGCGACTGCTGACCTCACCGACACACTGTCTCACTGCACTGGAGTCCAACTCGCGAGGGCACAAGGCACAGGGAACTGACCGCCGCAAACGACGAGCAGCTGAGAAAGAAGACATTAAAAGAACTGACTGGTTAATAAATTTCATTTTGAAAGGCCAGCGATTGCATGCATCCGAAAAGTGGCTTTTGCGGCCGCATAAAAGTTTTCTTTAACAGACGTCAAATAGGGGTCCCCTAGTGGATTTGAACTGTTAATAGCCTCTATTTACAAAAACCTCTTAATCTGGAACTGTTCTGAAGAATATATTTTTGGGAATTCGACATGCATGTTTTTTGTAACTGAGAAAGGGTATTCCATAAAGAAATGACGCTCCAAATATACTATATTATCCGAACGTCGTCCCAGTAACCGCGATCACTACACTCTAAAAACTAGGAAGGGTATCGCAGGAGTGAAGCGGCCGGTTCACTCTTCAAAGCGTCGTTTTACTCTCGCAAAATGTCGAGGAGAGTGAAATGCATTGTTCACTCTGTCACCAAGGAGAGAGTGAAATGTGCTTTTCACTCTCCCCTTCAGAGAGAGAGAGTAGAACTACTCTTGCGGCAATAGAGAACAAAACGTAGCGTAATCTTCTGCTTCAACTGTAGGTGGCTGGCCCCGAACATGGCAATGTATCATTCATGCACGCTGAGCAAAGAACACATCGTTTTGCTTCTAAGATGATGATGCTGTGTGGTGTTTTGTGGCGCAAGGGCCAGGTTTGGCCAAAGGGCGCCATGACAAGTGGTAATGTTAACGATGTATTATGGAAGATGTGACTTGGCTGTAAAGTGGCCTAAAAATAGTCGCTGTAAAGTGCGTAAAATCTACGTGCTATAAAATTATGGCGATGACTAATGACGAATACTATGAACATTAAAATCCATCGTAAAGGAATGATGCATTGTTTAAAATATGCGAGATGTTAAATTGCTTACAGCACTACTGCCTCGCCAGAGCCCTTGAACCACAAGGGCCTAGAGGCATGTGCTATTCAAAATAATTATCGCAGCGGCATCCTCTGAAGAGAGGAAGCGCTACGAACGTGTGGGGCTAATAACATGCAACACTTCATCTTTCAAAAAACCTAGGACGGCGTTGGTGTCAAAGAGTGGTTCTGGGCCAAGTAACATAACAGGATCAAGGGGGATGTGGTGCCGGTATGCTAAGAGAAAATGTTTTTTTTTTTCTTTCGGATTCGGCTTCCCGACACTCCAGTAGGACGTGGAGGACGGTCAGCCTCTCCCCGCATCTACCACAGGTTGGAGGCTCGTTTCCCGTGTGTAAGAAGTTATGTGTGCCAAAAGTGTGTCCTATTCTTAGACGGCAGAATAGGACATCTGTCCGGCGGGATTTCGTTACAGGAGGCCAGAAACCTAATTGTGGCTTTATTACATGCAGTTGCTTCTAAGAGAACAGGCCGCCGCAGTTTAAAGGAACGCGTAGCGAACGCTCTACTTTTTCACTCGGATTTGCTCCACCGCGCGCGCGCGCTCAAGATCGCGGAACAACACAGCACCGGAGAAAGGTGATCCGTACAGCGGGCTGCACCGCCGCCGCGCAGGCCAGCCGAGGAAGATCGTATGTCAGCCATCTCGCGTCGCAACGAACACGACAGTCGTTCATCATGCCTTGGATATAACAGCAAATCCTCCACGGTAACTGAATTCTAACTTAGGTGCACATTCTCCGTATATGTCATGCTCTCGCCAGGAAGTCGTCGCTGCGCTTAGCCGACGCGATTGACAAAAGATTAGGCATACGCGCTGTGTCTCTCCATGTCAATCGAAAAAGCCAGTCGTCGCGATAACTGCATGTGATTTTATCACGTTGCCGCTGTCCGTAAGAGCTTTAAAGATCGCAAACGCTGCCAGAACTATGGTATGTTCGATAAGACGCCAGGCGAGAGGACGCTTAAAATGGTTCGTTCACCAGCCCGTGATTCCGAGCCTATGCGGAGCGTGATTAGCGTGCGTTTTGTGTGTTTGAATTTATTCAGTTTAGCAGTCTACTGTGTACGGAACGCTGTTGAACTAAGGAATCACATAACAGAAGGCGTCATTTTGCTGGCAGCATGCTTTTTTTTATAAATAAACCGCGCGCTTGACGGTGTCTCGCGCAGGGGGAATCTGCGACCACTGAAGTTACGTGCAGCACCAGTGCTAGTTAGAAACTTTGCCGCAGGCATTCAGTTGCATGCTGCAAGAGGTCAGTTGAGCGCGTTATCTTGAACTTACTGAAAACGCATGAGGAATCCATGTTTTATGCTGAAAAAAGTATGAACCCCATATAAGCGATCTTGCGCTCGGCGGCTACAAGCGACGCGATGGAGATGGCTGTCGCGTTCGCTCGTCGCCTACAAGTCGTACTCCGTGCGAGCGACGATATTGAGCGACGCCTCCCCGGTGTTGCCGGCATGAGGGCTGCAATCACGCGTGACGCGTGCTTTAGTAATTTACGTTGATGTATTTTACTAAAAAAGTAGCATAAAATATGTGCGGAGGTCTTCGTAGGTTCTTATCCTTGCACGTATAAAAATTGAATCATTTGCTCGTTCCGCGCTACAATCGGTAGTATTTGAGCAATGTAGTACATCTAGTTCCGGCTTCGTGCTATTGGCTAGCCGCTCATAGCACTTTCGAGCGACGAGCGATGATTTCTAGATTTCTAGAACCGAGCCATCTGTTCAAGCGACGGCCCGTTTTGTCGCTCGTCGCCGTCGCGCACTAAATCGCTCTCATAGTGTTTATCCCCTAAGACTGAACTGTTTTTGCTCATGTATTGAAATGGTGTGATTATAGGTAGGTCTGGTTTTGTCTCCTGTTGCGGTTTTCGTGCATGGTGGGAAACTGAAAGGATGCTTATGTCTACGAACTCGGTGAATTGTCGAGCAGCTAGTTATGCATCGGCATCGAATATAACGGCTGCTGTGTGGAATTACAATTGCAAGGGCGCTTTGCATACGCTTATTGTTTTGGACATGCCTTTGCATTTGCTAATATGAGTTGGCATGTCAGAGTTATGTCATATGAATAGCTAAATCAGCGTTCCTTTGGGGGTTACAAGCGTAATGTGTGCATTTTGCTATTGCATGGCAGATCAAAATGTGTTTATCGCTTGAATATTTTTAGTAGAGAAATAAAATATCAAAATAAAATGTTGCTTTAATTCCCTGTTGTACACAGAAGTCTGTATCAGAAGTCTGTCGTACACAGAACAATAGGTTGGTGTAATAAACCAATAACTGCGGTTTAACTGCAACTTTTACATGCCTTCAAGAATCTAAAATGCTAGATTTGAAACTGCAGCAGTAGTCGGGTCTATCAAAAATGAACTCCATTGTGCACCTCATACATGAAAATAAGTTCATGCCTTTTAGTAAGCTTACATGCAGGCCGCAGTGAACTTTCTTGTTAGTATTGAAATGTGGGTAAGCTTGCCGTAACAAGCCTCGTTGCCCTTTTTTATAGGCACATCCATATATTCATTGAACTGAAGGACAATATTTTCATCCCTCCTGAGCATCATGTTTGCAGCTATAATCCTCAAATTATGGCTTCAGCAGTGGCACAACCAGGGATGGTGCGGGGGGCACACTGTGCACGTGCTTAGGATGTGTCACAAATGGTGTTTGCACTACACCAGGCTCATGACACACCTACGATGTCTGAAAATGACCAATATTCTATTCATTCTCTGTGAGGGACGTGTTCTCGTGTTCGTGAAGCATTTGTGTTTGGCAGTATTGTCGCCCAATGAGTCAGATATAAACACTGTAACTCGCCACTGCTGGGAAATAGTTGCGAGAAACACAATATATTATGACGCTGTAAAGTTATTTAATTCGAAGGAAAATTTTTCAGCAGGAAAAAAGGTTGCTCTTACAGGTAAACATGTCTTTTTCTCACAAGTTATTTAACCAAACCGTGGATGCGTGAAATTCATGACTTATGAATAGATTTTAATTCATCCTTTAGTAATGCTTCTAAAAGAGACTAGAAATAGCATGTGACTACCTCTCCAATCAGCAGATCATACACTTAGAGTCATAAGTGGTAGTTCCATGCAGTCTCGCACTCTATATAACCTTTCCGTTCAGCAGCATTGGAACTGGCGGCTGCGTTTTCAGAAGGAGGAGTGCACTTGGCACTGTATATGTATGTGTGAATTCGGTTTTCTTTGTATGTGTCGGCTCACTGACACAAACAGTGCAAAAATCGGTTGTACCATGAGGCTGATGACGCCTTCTGCTGCTAGAAATGCGGCACTTCATATTTTATAGTACTGCATGACATTTAAATCAAAGCTACCACATAAGATGATCAAGAAAACTAACCGCTGTTATAGCTGTTTTCCTCAAAGAAAGCTTGTCCTTTATGGACTGTGTTAATCTGAGCTCTCCAGCGATGTTTCAGTAGTATTATCCCTTAGTGAGTGAGAGATTGGGGGCAATTAATCGTGTTAGTCTTTAAGTGGTGCCCTAATTATGTGTATTTGTTCCAACAAAGTTGTCTAGATTACTTTATTGTGTAGTGTAAAGCTTATGAAACCATCAGCAACTAGTGAGTTGCTAACATGCATGTGCATTTGGCACTATACAGGTGGCACTCGGCTGTACCACTGCAGTGCTGCGGAAATTGCCAGCACCAGCGGCTTTGCAACAGCTGTTTCACAGCATGTCGGTATGTGCTAATCTATAGTTTTGTTGGGATGAGTTAGTATTATAGACCACTGCTACTCTGTATTGTGACAGATCCATATGATAAGTGATGTAATGGGCGCAGTGAAAACATGTGAATGTTTTACTATGCTACATAAGAAGGCTCTCCTGTTCGTCACTGGAGCAGGGGAGAAGAGCATGCAGGCACTCCTGAGTGTACATATATTTCAAAACATGAGAGAGACATATATATATATATATATATATATATATATATATATATATATATATATATATACAATTAAACTAAAATCAGGGACATTCCATCTTTCATTTTGAATTGACTTGTACAGCGCAAAAATACAACACAGACCACAGAGAAGCCCGCATGTTAACAGGTATGATACACACAATAATTCAACAGATTTGATACTTCAGGTGTGCTATTTTATGCAAGGGGGAAGGAAAAGGGGATAAAACCAGAAAAAAGAGTGGAGTGGAAAATAATGGAATCGTGCCAAAAAGCATGAGAAACATTGTGCAGCCAGGATCGCCAGCAGGACATCTAAAAAGCACTGATAAAATTGCATACAGGGCAACCTTACGTATTGTTTGTTTCAATCAACTCAGATCACATGCAGCCATTACTGCAATCAAGTTGTTTCCTTATGTCATGAGGGAATGATGTGGGCCCAAAAGCTGTTTAGAGCTGAAGGATTATGTTCCATGCTTGCCTCATTACCTGCTTTTTATCATATTATTATCAGCTGCTTATGTTAGGGACAAAAAGTAAGAGTACGAGCTTCTTCCTAATTCGCCATTCCACACAGCATGTCTTTGTGACTATATGTACATGCAGATGATCCATAGATGAAAAATATTCAGTACAGTAGAATCTCATTACAAGATACACTTGGTTGTAAGAGACATCTGAAAGTGGTTTGGTTGGTTTGCCACATTAACAACACTGTACACAAGAGTCACCTTTGTTACTAACGACTTTTTAAGTATTCACTACTTCGAAGGGACACAACCCAGACACATTCACTTCATGCACCTTGTGTGCTCCAAAGGGCGTAAAGATCACGCAATCCTCACACAGGTCAAGTGCGCATGTCTCTTTAGCATGAACTAGAAAAGGAGGGCAACGAGGACAGTGCAGGGCAGAAAGTGTCGGCAGTTGAAGCTGACGAGCGTCTAAGAGCACCTCAAAGGCACTGCGAGCAACAAGGCTTGCAAAGTGAAGTGTTTAAATTCCAGAAGGTAGGGAGGAAGCTAACACAATCTACAGTCACTAAAAAGCTGTGAATGTCTTCTTTAAAGGGCCCCTAAACCACCGAGGTTGAAATTTAGTTGCGGTGTTGCAGTTGTACATGTTAAGGCAACGAACACGTAGCCACGAGAATTTTTCAAAACGGTGCAGTAATAGTGGAGCTACGTGTTTGATTATCGAAAAGTAGTCCCCGCTCATTTTACTCTTTCATCTGGTACACGCCATCTGGACAGTATCGTCTTTTCCTCGCCTAGTACACCTCCAAATGTTACGGGACAGGCCATCACCAACGAGCTCTGTTGCTGCCGCGCATGCCCGTCATCCTGCGAGGGGTGGCGCTAATGACCTTGCCAATACAATGGAACTGTATGTTGACTCTAGTTAAAGAGCCTCATAGGGAGACCCTTCTGTTGGCGTTTCTGTTCTTTGCCCCCATTGGCTGCCCACAATGGCATCGCGAGCAACGCGACGAGGAAGAAGGAGTGTGTATTTGCTTGCAGGCCTTGCCGGCAGTCGTACACTTTCGTTCGACCAATCGACAGCACCGGAAACTGGTGACATCATCAGAGACAGCCTGGTGATGTCAGGACAAAGTGGGGGGTGCAGGATAGGTCCAGAGAGGCGCACGGGGTTGTTTTCGTCATGTTGTGGTGCTCCCACAGTGCTACGCACTGTGGCGTTTGGCGTCGTCAATTGTGATGGCATTCTGATTTTGATGCGCATGTTTACTTGAAATGTTCAAAAAATGTCAAGAAGTGGTTTAGGGGCCCTTTAAGCCACCCTGAGCAACTATTCCTTCAGGTATATCTAAACATACTTTAGTGATGATGCATAATAAGGTGATCTAGTCTGGCTCCTCAGTGTTTTAAAATATTTGGTTTCGTGAGACATGTTTCCCGTGCCTCTTGAGTATCTCTTCTAATGAGGCTTAACTATAATGCACGCACACAATTGTGTAACTCCTCCTGCAAGTATTATTCCTTAAGCCTGGTCACTGATGTGCAAAGCTTGTGGTTAAGTTTTGATGTCCGTACTTTTTAGAGCTATGTTTATTAATTGAGGCTGTTCTTATTGGTTCTTCGATGCAGGAGACAATGCCTACGAAATTATTGGCCCTGATGACGAGAGCCCTCAAGGGGCAAACGACATCTCTGTTGCAGAAGTGAGCCCGATACCACCTGAAGTTACCATGACAGGTGGCACGGCAGCAATAGATACAGAGACGGCCATGTCTACTGCAGCTGCAACAGTGTACGAGGCAAGCAGCAGTGTGTCAGCATCAACAACAGTGTCAGAAGGAACCGCACCAGGCCTGGTAGAGCAACATGTGTGCTATCACTGTGACTTTTTTTGTAGTGCATACAACTCATTTGCTCAACATACAAAACCTTTTCACCACGACTGTGAGCCAGTGTTCGTGTGCAGCAAGTGCAAGACTAAGTTAGGTGTTATAACACAGTACAAGCATCACTTTAAAATATGCAAACATATTACAGTTGTTGCCTCCCCAGCCAGCCCACATAGCGACAACAACGTGGAACACATGGTGGGACACACCTCTTTCCCATTATAAGATAGTAGAGACTGTCAGTGTTGTTGCTAGATTAACTGGTCTTTGTAGGCAACTAGAAGGACAACACAGGTGTCGTAATATTGTTGTTGATGTTGTTGAAGAGGTAAAAAAGAAGTTTGATGCAGCTGAAGTGCCAACTGATATTGAGCAAATCAAAAACAACCACCTGAGAAAGCAACACTATTGAAATTTGGGTATCTATGTGCCGCCAACTCTGGTAAAGATGGCATAGGACAGAAGTGATGAAAATCACACAGACACTGCTGTTCCATCACTGGTCACAGTGAGCACTGACTTATAGGGCAAGAGAGTCAACTGAAACGAACATTATGGCATAGTGTCATGCTCCCATGTGACAACTTTCCATGTTATTTTGCATGATACAGCTCAACCTCCAGAAACGAGACTGCAACTTGTCTGTAAAAAGCTTTCACAAAAAACTATTCACAACACTATTAACACAGCAGTATCTTCTTTTTTTGTGGGTTCGAGGTTCCCGGGTGTCCATTAATGCAAAAATTGCAGAAAAAAAGAACATGTGTCGTACTTACACCTTTTTAACAAGTACGAGGGGGACAGAACTTTTCTAGTCATGCATCTTCATCATACTATCAAGTTTTTCAATGCCTTTTATAATTATTATTACCAGTTATATCTGAGTGCATTGTATGCATTTAGCAGGTGTAAAATCAGGTCACTTGGATCAGATGCCTTATCTGCAAGAGAGCCCTATATTCAAGAAATTTGAATTAAAATAGGTACGTTACAGATGCAGTCTTTCAGCACTTTATTGCGTGTGATTTAAGCATTGCTCAATACTTTTGTGGATGGCAGTTTCAACCGGCACAGCCCTGCGCTTTGTCACGGTCACGTGTCTTCAAAGCGGTGTTTACCATTTGTGTTGATCTGTTTGTGTATTCATAGAGCAAGTTTTTAATTTATTTTTTCCGCATTCTTGTGCTTGCACTAAGCTTGTATAAGGCAGTTACAAAATGGGCGTCACTATAACGAACTGTTCTGTTGAGCTTACACTTCCAAATAATAGTGTTCAGATGGCCGCACTTCCATGTAGGTGCACCGATAGCTTTGGGTATGTCCTCATGTTTGTATAAATCTTATATAAGCTAGTTACAAATTGTATGTCACTAAGCATTGTGATATTCTTTAGAGAACTGCTTGGTTGGTTGTACACTTGTGAATTAGTATTGAGGCGGTGGTATTTCCATGTAGGCGCACTGCTAGCTTTCTGGGTGCTCACGTGTTTGTATTAAGCTTTTACAAGGGAGTTACAGCATGTACGTCACTAAGCGCTGTGATATTTTTAAAGAACTGCTTTGTTGGTTTTACACCTGTGAGTAATAGTACTCGGGTGGCACTAGTCGTGTCACACAGGGACCATTTTTATACATTATGCTCATGTAAAGCAGTTACAAAGTGTATGTCACTAATCACTGTGATATTTGTTGAAGAATTGCTGTGATGGTTTTACACATGTGAGTAATAGTGGTCAGGACACAGTACTTGCGACGTATAGTTGAATTTATACAGTGCCAAGACATGGGCTGTATACGTACCAAAAGAAATGTGTCATTATATTGTTGTGATTATTACTGTTTGGATTTTACTAAACTGTAATAACATTTTTTCTTGTATCTATTGAGGTATGGCAATTTGTCATGCAACCAAACTGAGGACCTGAACTTGTGCATACAAATAAACAGCTAATTTAAGAGTATACTGCTCATATTCTGCGAAACCAGTTTAACAAATCTTGTACTACAATGCTGGAAAAATGACAGAGCTGACAGGGATGTACAGAAAGAGTTCTGCACTGGCTGAAGGACTGCCCCACACTGGAGTTGGTAATGTTGCGTTTATTGGAGTAGAACAGTAAGTGCACTTCTAATAAAAATGGGACAGTCAATGCAGAAACAAGGCAGACGAGCAGATGTGGCACATTTTTTTCAGGGCCCTCCATGCCTACTACTGCATTTCTAGTCTTCCTGTGCTCTTCGTATAAGCCCCTGTTCAGCCAAGGTTTTTACTCCATGACAGTTGTTCTACTGGGTTCGTAGCAATATTGAAAAAAATGCAATGGTTTTCAAGAACTTTCGACGCCACGACACAGTAACTTCAAGGACCTTGAGCGATTTTTTTAGTAGTTTGGACAGGCAATAACTTGTTCATCAACATTGTTAACTTTAATGCAAACAAAAGAAAACAAAACAAATCGCATTTCACTGATTTCAAACATTTGAAAGACTGCTAATTTGCCTTTCACCGCCAATCACTGAACGCACACAAGGAAGCATTTCAAGAAAGCGCTCAAAGTTTTTCTGCAATAGCACAATTAACTACTTGGACCTGCAACATTTGCAGTTTTTGAATACTGTCTGGTTTGACAGTGTATGTGATGTCATCTGTTGCCTCAGCTTTTCACCACCAAATAAGCAAGTCGTTTGTAATTTCCTTTTATTGTGTCTGTAGCTCTCGATTTACTCATCATGGCTTTTCTTTGAATGCCTCAACTGTTGAGCTTCCTGCTTCTGCTCCTCCAAGTACATTTGTCGCCGGTTCCGTGTGCCTAAAACTGGTATCTGCAGCTCCTTTGTAATTTCAACTTTAAGGATGTCGCTTTCCTTCTATTACCTCCACAGACAATTCTCTGTGACATGCGAATAGTGTCACAGAAGGGAAAAAAAATGCTTGTCAATGTCTGCTAAGTCTAGCCAAGTGTACAAATTTAAGGACTTTCCAGTACTTCTAAAAATTCCAGGGTTTTCAATGCCTTGAAAATGGCGTTTTAGAAATAAAGTGTTTTCAAGGATCGCTACAAACCCTGGATTCTAGCACCTAAATAATTTTGCAAGCTTATTTTGGCATGGAGTTTGGAAATTCATGCTTTTTAGCTAACGCTGCACTATCTCTGTACATTGAAGCCACGAGAGCGCAACCATTTTGGAGTAAAGCAAAATACTGAAAGCTTTTAATACCACTCTTTTTCTATGGAGCTTCGTATTGCCTAGTTAAGTTTACGAATGTGCCTGGTTTTGGTGGGCGTTTCTTCGACATTTTCTGTGAGAAGTAGATGACTAACCCCCATATTCAGAAATATATCTTAATACAAAGCTCATGCTTGACTTTATATAAACGACGCCTGGTGCGAACGTCCCCTAGACGCTCACTGCCTTTCTTTTGGTGCGTTCACGGCTTGCGTCATTTAGATCAAGTCAAGCATGGCCTTCAAGTTATGATGCATTTCTGAATATGAGGGTAAGCGTGCGCAATTCCGGGCAACGCGTTGTGCCATTGACACTGAGAGGAAACGGGGAAAACAAAGTTAACGCCCTATGCTCCTAAACTTTTGCCCACCTGTGGTGTGCGTGTATCGTGCAAGAAGGAACAGCGCAAACACCAGGACGAAAAAAAGCATCAACCACACCAGTGCTTCGTGGTGTGGTCCATGTTTTTCGTCGTCCTTGCGTTGCGCTGTTTCTTCTAAAATGCTCAACCAACTAGCCGACAAGTCCATCCTGTGCATATATATTGAACACACGTATGAATGTAGATGGTCTTCGAAGCTTTTAGAACGAGCACTGCCACAGGATACGAACAGTGCACGCGTAACAAGTGGACACATTAGTAATTCAAACATGCGTGCCAATGCATGTGACGTGGCTATCGGCATAAGCAGTCTCCAAATGCTGGAATGCATGCTCTTCAAAACGCTAACGATCCGCTACTAATGCAGGACAACAGCTCACAGCGGACTGAACCGAACTCTAAACTAATGCACTTGAAAAGAACGCCTACACGGCAGCGTGAGGCACATCGAAATGCCTGGTACTGGCGTCGCAGTTAACCACATACGAATGGAACTGGCGGAAAAAATAAACAGAAATGCTCACCAGTATACGGACTTAAATTCACATACGTGGATGGTTGGCACGATACTTTGTATCCGCGTATTTTCGTAGAACATATAATGCATGGACTGGAAAAGCACTCGATCGTGAGCTGAACGGCACATTTGTTATTTTCCTGGGGTGACGACAAGCCGTGAATAGTTCTCACGTCGTCGTCTACGTTGTATTCCTTCGTTAGTCGTAGCAAGGAATGGAAATAATGCAAACGCAAACGTATTCCAGTACACAACAGCACAGCACACTGCAGAGAAACTCCACCCACCGCAGCCGATTCCTCAAATACATTTGTTATATATATAACCTCTAAAACAACACGACTGATGTGGTGGCTCTGTGGTGTAATGGTTAGGATGTGTGCTTTGAATTGTATAGATGCGAGTGTACGCGGGTTCGAATCCACGCGATGTATAGAGCAATGTGGTTCTCCATGACTATGTGATTCCCTCGACTATTGTGTTCTAATTAGAGTATGTGTCTCCTGATTGTGAAATGTGCGAAGATAACTGCGGATTAAAATGTTAATTAGCTTTTTTTTCTCCGCAGTGGCGTTCGCGACGCATACGCATAAGGCCGATTTCGAGCAGTCACGCCTCATGGTAGGCAGCACATAGCCAGGAGAAATGATTTTAAAATCCTGCATAACTTTGCTCACGCCTATTCTGTAGGCCGCTTGGAATTGGGCTACTGACTCTGAGGAGCCGCCTAGGGAACGGTATATCAGCGACCCTAATTTGATCTGATCTCCTGCCTGCATGCGTGGCCAGGACTTCGCTAAGAGGGTATTGGGAAGAGTACTAGCACTCTGTTTGGGGGAGTAGAAGTACTCGGTCTGGTGGAGTGCCATTACCCCTGCTGTGAGAGTATTAGCACTCTGCGGAAGAGTACTAGCACCCCCTGTGGGAAGAGTATTATCACTCTGCGGAAGAGTACTAGCAATCCCTGGCGGTGGAGTAACAAAACTCTGTCAACAGGAGTTGACCTACTCTCTCTCAAAGAGGGTCGATCTACTCTCGAAAAGAGAGTGAAATATGGGACAAGCCGCTACTCCCTCAAAGGGAGTGCCCGGCACTCTCTTTGTTTTTAGAGTGTAGAGGTGTTTTACTGCGTTAGCTGAACCCGAATACACATGGGAGGATGCGCAAGATTGAATGAAATGTCCTTCTGGGAAAAGAACTCATCATGAGCTTATATTTATCTCCGTCACATGACGAAGGCCTTCTCTTCCAGCCATCTCCAATTACTTCTGTCTTGCGCGAGCTGATTCCAACTTGTACCTGCAAACTTTCCTAATTTCATCATCCCATCTAGTCTTCTGCAGTTCTCGACTGTGCTTACTGTCCCATGAAATCCATGCTGTAAATCTAATGGTCAACCTGCTACCTATCCTACGCAATAAATTGTCTGCCCAGATCGATTTTTTTCTCTTAACGTCAACTAGAATATCGCCTATGCCCATTTTCTCACTGATCCACACCGCCACGTTACACCTAAAACATTTCGTTCCATTTCTTTTTGCGCGGTCCTTAACTTGCTCTCGAGCTTCATTGTTAACCTTCAAGTTGACGCACCATCTGGTAGCACCGGTAGAATGCATTAATAGTACAATTTTATTTTCAATGACAGTGGTAAGCTTTCGCTCATGATTTGATAGTGCCTGCCGCATGCGCTTCAACCCATTTTTGTTCTGTAAATTTCCTTTTCTGATCATGGCTCCCTGTCAGTTATTGACCTAAACAAACGCAGTCCTGCACAGGCTCCATTGGGTTACTTGGGATCATGAATTATTGTTTCCTTGCCAGTCTATTGAACGTTACCTTTGTATTTTGCATATTGTGCACTGTGGTGCACAATATGCAAAATATTGTGCACCGTACTCTAAGAAATGTTTACACCGTTTGAGTCGTATCTTACCACGCATAAATAAACGTCATCTCTCTTATCCGAATTTCCTTTCTTTAACGCTGCGATAGCCTTTCCCACGTTATAATTTCGAATATGCTTTTCTTCATCTTGATCAGTTTCGATAGTTCAGCAAACGCTATGTTCTCTCTTTAGGTGTACGCTTTCATGCTTTATTTCTTCATTACGTCCTTTGTTACTTCAATCAATCAATCAATAAATCAATCAATCAATCTTTATTTCGCATTCATTGATTTAGAAAGAATGAACGCTGGGACAAGAACGAAAAGCTGCTTTCTTGCAGCTTGACAAGGTTTTTGTTTGACAAATGATATTAAACTTCGGAAATAGTTCCTATTAATGTACGTCGAATAGCGCGTTTGCGATATGACGAACAGCCTTGTTTTGTAGCAGTAATTATTTACTGATATTTTGCTGTAACGTGGTACACCGCACAAGGTGGCACTGAATTAAATGAGATGAGAATAGTTCATTATAAAGGATCAGCTTAACTTTAGATGATATCGTCTCACGGAGTCTACAAATCACGCCGCAAGCTTTGGCTAAGCGGGATGCAATAAGTTCCGCATGTTTATTCCACATTAATTTTTGATTAAATATAACATGGAAAGTTTTGACGTTAGGATCAAGTTCAGTTACTTCAGAGCCAGCCTGTAACAGTATGTCTTCACTCAGATGCTTTGTGGAGGTGAAAAAATAACAGCTTTTGTTTTTGTTGAGAGCGTTTACCTTGCTCCATTCGACAAGTGTTTCAGTGTGACATTTGTCAACAACGAGAGATTGCCGATATTACGAGACTGAAAAAAGAGGCTGGTGTCGTCCGCATAAATGATGAAGTTCACGTCATTAGAAATGTTGATAATGTCGTTAACCTATATATTAAACAATACTGGCCCTAGTATACTTGCCTGGGGAACGTCCTTCATAATTTCCCGGAGACATGAGTCTTCTGATGAAATTGAAACGAGTTATTTTCTGTGGTTAAGATCAGATTGTAAAAGTTTCAGAGAAATGCCCCGAAATCAATAATGTTCCAGTTTAGTGAGCAAAGTCTGATGATTTAGTCTAACGAATGCTTTAGTGGACTCCACAACTATTCCTAGCGTTAGTTCCTTATTTTTAAAAACAATTTAAGATAAACTCTTTTTGGGTTAGCAGAGCCAATTCAGTCGACATTCCTACACGGAACCCAAATTGTTTATTTGATATGATGGAATGTTTCTCACAAAATAACTTTAATCTTATAACCGTATGTGATGCGGCTGGTGAGCAGTGCTGGTATTATGCTTAGAGTGTCTTGCTCCTTGAGCCCGCTTCTTTGGCTTGAGATCCTCTTGATAAGGTGCGTGAGTTGCGAAAGGGTGCGTTCTAGTCTCGGTAGGCTTGCAGCTCCCGATCCGTCTTTGTGGATGTGGAGTCCAAGTATTCGCTTGCTGTCGGCTTTCGGGATTGTTGTCCCATTAAGTGTGATGGCGGAGTAGGGCTCTTCGTAGTTGGGTGGTCGGCCTCTCGTTCTTGCTTTCAGGATCAGGTGCTCAGGCTTCTCTGGGGCGCAGCGGAGACCGCAGTTTTGGAGATAGCTTTCGATGGTGTCGACGGCATCTTGTAAGTTACTTTCTTGCCTTCCAACGTTCGTAGCTCTGGTCTACAGCGTGACGTCATCAGCATACATTGTGTGACGCAGATCTGGTATGGTCTCGACTTGGGGGGGTAGCTTGATCATAGCTACGTTAAAGAGTAGCGGTGAAAAGACCGACCCTTGCGGGGTGCCTCTGTTTGGAAGTAGGAAGCTTTCACTGCGGATGTTGCAGATTCGGACTGTTGCCATGCGGTCCATCAGAAAGTTTCTGACGTATGCCTAGGTCCTAGTGCCGGAGCCGGTGTCTTGGAGATTGTTGAGGGTCGCGTCGTGGCTAACGTTATCAAAGGCTCCCTTGACGTCTACTGCCACTATGGAGTATCTGCTCCGATTGTTTAGGTGATCTAGAAGGCCTTCTTTTAGTTGTAAAAGCACGTCCTGCGTTGAGAGGTGCTGCCTGAAGCCGAACATGGTGTCTGGTAGGTGGCCGTTGTCTTCCAGGTACTGAGTAATGCGATCGTGAACCATATGTTCGAAAAGCTTTCCCACGCACGAGGTGAGGGAAATTGGGCGCATGTTCTCCAAGCTGAGAGGTTTGTTGGGCTTGGGGATCATGGTGATGTCCGAGGGTTTCCACACAGCAGGTAGTTCTCCTTTCTCCCAGCACTCATTGTAGTTACGGAGGAGAGCCTCGGTGGCCTGGGCCGCTATTTCGTAGCGATGCCTTATGCCTTATTCTATGCTATTCTTATCATCCACCACACACGGCTGCCTGATCCCGTTGATAATGTGGGCAGACCGTCGCTCTGACCAGTGGCCAAGCACGAAAAGCCTGAAAAAGCATAGAATCGTAAAAGGCATCGCTACAAAATACGGGCCCTGCGGCGGTAGGTTGCGTAGGTGTTTGTTAAGGATCCGGCCTTCATCAGGGCTAGTATGTCTAGTCAGCGTGGATAGGGCTACGTGGATTTCGGCCTGCGTGAAGGGTCGGTCGAGTTCTGGATTCGGTTTTCCAGAGTATTCTTTGCTGCGAGTTGACGCGGTAGAGGGTGCGTCTCCGCATAGTGTCTTTTGTAGTTTTCGCGGGAGGTGTTCTTCTGATCCGGCGTGGTTGTGGATAAGACTGTGAAGATGTTGCTTCTGTTTCGTTTTGGTGGGTTCAGTGGCCAGGAGTGCGCGTAGGAGGTGCCAGGTCATCTTCATGCTCAGAGTCCCCTGTAGCTTGTCAGAGAAAGCGTGCCAGTTCTGCCTGGCGAGGTGGTCCGCATAGTCTTGAGCCTGCTTGGTAAGGAGACCAATACGTGTTTTCAGCTTTCTGTTAAGCTTTTGTCGCTTCCATCTCTTCAGGAGGCCACGTCTTGCCTCCCAGAGATGGAGGAGGTGCGCGTCGACCGCGCGTGTATCGGCATCGAGCTGTAGGATCTTGGTGTAATGTTCTGCTGTGTCTAATACATGTTTGAGCCACTCGTCAATGTCGGTTATGCTTGCTCTGGAATCTAGTTTGTCCCTAAAGAATTTCCGTTCGGTTAGCCGTGCAATTCCGGTCTTGGTCTGTTTACGGGTGTGTGCTACATCTAAGTGGATGATATGGTGATCGCTACGTAAGGTTTCCTGGAGTCGACTCCACTCTGCGCAGGGGACGTCCGTAGTAAAAGTTAGATCGGGGTTTGTGTCCCTGGAGACGCTGTTTCCAATTCTCGTGGCCTGGAGAGGATCGTTCCAGAGGGAGAGTCTGTGTTGCTGGGCAGCATCATGCACTCTAGCACCCTTTTTTGTGGTGGCATGATAGCCCCATGCCGTGTGCGAGGCGTTGAAGTCCCCCACTATGACGAGTTGGTGTCGATTCGCGGATTTCCTGATTTTTCGCACAAAGTGATCGAAGTCCGGTAGCTGGTCGCGAGGCGGGCTGTACACGCTGGCCACGAATAGGCTTTCCTGCGTCTTTCGTTCCGGTAAAACCTCGATTAAGGTGTGTTTGGTCTGGGTGTTCTCTACGTCATGTTTTTGGGCTGTGAGAGGTTTTTTCACCAGTATGGCAGTCCGTCGGGTTTATGCATACGTGGCATATCCTTGCAGTCGGACGTTCTGCGTGTTGGCTTCCTGTAGTGCTATGACGTCGGGTTGATTCAGCTTGACGAATTCTTGTAGATTGGCGCGTCGAGGGCGGTATGATCGACAGTTCCATTTCCATATGCGTATAGTTGAATGCTGGTTCTTTGCCTTGTGGTTAGGTGTCGCCATCGTCGTGCCACACCGTGCCTTCTTCCGAGTCGTGGGGCGCGAATTGTCGAGCTGTGCTTTGGTGATGTAGATGTTCTTTACATGCGCGATAAATTTGCTGAGCTGTGGTGCGATCCCACCAATTTTGGCGTTTAACGTGGCGATCTTGTTTTCGAAGGTAGCGGCTGTTTTTTCGACTGCTGATTGGAGAGCTTTTTCCATAGTGGCCTGAATGTTCTTCATAAAGGTTTCTTCAAATATCAGGCACCTTGCATCTACTATGGTTTCAATGTGGGCCTTGGTCAACGTCGTTCCCGACTGTCTGTTTATGTTTTCGAGTTCCTGGCATTTTTGATGCAGCTTGTCTGTGAGTTCTTGTTGTTCTTTGCATTTTTGAAGCAGTTTGTCGGTGAGCTCTTGCTGTTTCTGCTGACTGCGGAGTAGATTATCTATGGGGTTTTGCTGGCTTTGCAATTGGCTGTGCTGATTCTGCAGTTTGCTCTGCTCGTTCTGCTGCTTGTTTTCTAGGACCCGTATGACTGCAGCTTCGGCCGATGCATCCAAGCTGCTCGTACCACCCGAGTCGCTCGAGCCGTTTACCGCTGTGATGTTATTGGGCCGGATCACTCAAGAAAAAGGGAGAAGCAGCACGCGAAAGCAAAAACACACATCAGACTGGTATTGACGTACACGACACAGATAACGGCACACACACGTGACAATGTCCCAAAATGCCTCATAGGCGACATGCACTATATGTATCGGTGGATTACGATTGGCCTACAGTTCCGGCGGAAGCGTGTGTCGCCGTGTCTGAGACCTCGTTGAACCGATGCCGGCCAGCGGGGTCGGACAACAGTGTCGGCCGGCGGGTCGGACAGCCGTGTAGGACGGCCGGGACGGTAGGCTGGGTCGTACAGCCGGGTTGGACGGCCGGGACGGTCGGCTGGGTCGGACAGCTGGGTTGGACGGCCGGGTCGGTCGGCTGGGTCGGACAGCCGGGTTGGACGGCCGGGTCGGACCGCCTTGCGGGGCTCAGGTAGCCGGCCACAGTCACCGGGTCGCGTCCACAGCTGGCGGGGTAGCCCTGTGGCCGCTCACCCGAACGCTCGAGTGCCCTGGTTCCGGACCGCCAGCCCTCCTGGACCAGTGCCCAGCGGAAGAGCGGGGCGAGGTAACCTCCCAGCGGGCGACAGCGGGCGACAGCTTCAGGTGTGGCGTATTGGCGCGGTCGGCGATAGCTCCTATGGGCCAGACGCCCAGCGAGGAAGCTGCTTTCCGTTGACCGCCGAACCTCGCGCACTGCTCACGCCACGGGCCACGGGCCACACTCTCGCGCCACGCTTTTTGAGGCGCCACTGCCGGCGCTCCCAAATCGGTGTCGATGATGATGATGGTCCTCTTCGCCACCGCACGGCGCACAGTCTTCGTATGTTTATGTTTGCACTCCGGCGTACCATATATTATGACAACCGCATCGCCATAGCTCGCGCGTTTGACTGAGCGGAGCGAGAGCGGGAACGTGGGCGCGAAGCCCTTCGCAGTATTGGCTTGGAGCTGCTGCGTCTGGGGGAGCTGCTCGCATTGACACTGCTCGAGCTGGTGTTCGAGGTGCCCAGCTCCGGCAACTCTTCACTGCTGGAGCTCCAGCGGTTGTCTCTTTCTTGTAGACTGTTAAGGCGCTATTGCCGTAGATTGTAGGGTAGAGAGCTTGGCTTCAGTCTCTTCTTGCACTCTGTACTTGCAGTTTCGTGCGCTTCTCCGCAAAGCTAGCAGGTGGGTTTGCAGTCATGGTCTTGTGGTTGTCCAGTCTTGCCGCACTTGTAGCGAAAATCTGGGATGGGTTTCGGACAGACGTCTTGGCGGTGTCCCGTGTTGCCACATGTGCGGCAGTACTGCACTGACTTGTGATATGGTCTGCAGCGGAAGTCTACACTCTGGAAGGTGATGTAGTAGGGAACGTGTGGTCCTTCGATGAATACAACTGCCGCGGTCGACTGACCCATCATTTGGGCGTGAAGGACGGTGTATCGTGCCGGTGCTCGGATTCCTGCCATAAGTTCTGCGGTGCTTGTTCCTGGTATGAGGCCATTGGTGACGCCTCGGGAGACGTCGTCAGGGGTTCGTATGTTGCCTTTGACGTTGTGGTAAGTGCCTCCGAGCTATATTCTGTTGATGCTGACCAGTATCTTGGCGTCTTCCTTGTCGACCGTGCTTGCGATGATTAAATTTTCGAATCTCTGTACTTGTACGCGTACTTTATCATTGAAGTCCTGCTGCGATAGTCCACTCGCTCTACCGATGGCGTGCATGACTGCCACGGTATTCCATTTGGCGAGGTCGAGAGCTCCTTTCGGGCGGTAGACGATCTTAAAGTCGTCAAGTGGCAGGGGCGGCATCCTGGGTCGGCGTTGTTGCTGTGAAGGTGCTGCATTTGGCGTTTCCTCATCGTTTTTTTTTTGCCAGCATCTTAGAATTTGAGGTGTCCTTCTTGGCTTTCTTGCTTCTTGTGATCCAGGCGCTTTCCGCTTCGATTGTTCGGCCGCTTTTTGCATCATAGTTCCAGGTGCCTTCCCCGGTGTTTTCTTCCGTCCGGTCTGTTTGCATTGCATTTGCTTCATCTTCTTTCTGGTTTGTCATTTCGCTTGCAGCAGCTGCTTCTCGGGTCATTGTTGGGGCTTTTCGCCGCAGCGTGGGCGAGCGCACGTGTGCTCGTGCTCACGCGGCGCGCGGCGCGAGGGCATTTCTGCCAATGAGATTGCAGGAGCTGGTTCTGGCGTTAGGCTTAACCGGGCGGGCGGGCGGTCGTCGGGAATAACGCTTGATATCTTGAGATAAGGAGCACTCACCTGAAAGTGGCTAGTGTGCGCCGGTTACTCTCGTCTTGCCGGTTGCACCGGTGCAAAACTTGGGGTCCTCACTGGCTTTGTTCCGGGTTGAGAAGCGCGAGAAGCGCGAGCCCATGTGAGACACTGCTGAACTCCACGGCCCCCTGGCGGGGTTTCGAGAGTTTACTTTTTTCCTAGCAATGACCATGGCTAGTAGCAGCTTTTTGAGCTACGGGCAGCGGTGCTGATTTATGTAGACAGACTAGTTAGCAAGAAATCCGATCTCATTTGTAGTGAGCCTGTGCTTCCTGGCCTTATTAAAGACTACATGTCGTTTAGTACTGCTGTGGAAAACCAAAACTATGTTTGGAGCAGAGTCAGAATTTTACGCCGAAGTTCGGTGGCAGACTTCAATGTCCTCTTCTTTAAGGTTTCCCCGAAAGCGTCGCCAACATTTCCAAGTATGCTTGGGAGGCTCTCGGACCTCTCCTGGGAAATTCCTTTCATTTCAATATTTTTGCATCTAGGATTCAGATCTTGTGGCACAATTTTCATGGCATTTTTCTGCACTTTCCTTTTCAATGCCTCAATTTTTTGTGCTACCACCTGTTGTGTTTCTTTCAATGCCACATTCTCGTTTATTACTTTACTGTATTCTTTCTTTAGAACCTTCAATTCTTTGTTTATAAAGTCCATGCTGTTCTTCAGCTCTTTTAATTCTTTGCGAAATTCGCGCTTCAGGTCAGCAGCTCCAGTGGCCATAATGCAAACGTCAAAATCATAACAGAAAAGAGTCAACGCAACAAAGGCAGCAGAGGCAGCAAAGTACTTATCAAGGCACTTTGAAAAGAATCGGAAAATTTCAAACCTGAATCAATAAGCAGAAAAGTTCAGTGTTCGCATTGCTTGCTGCCTCCGCTGCCAAGTGACTGCCGTAATCGTCTGTGGGTCCTTTTAACGGGATCCAGGCAGTGACGACAAGGTCACGTGGTTGCAAGTTGATTCGTTATTGCACTTTCAGTGGTGCTGTGATCAGGACGCAGGCGCTAAAGATCCTCATGACGAAAATCCCGAGGTGATGCCCAGCGATGGCTCTGAGAAGGCCTCAAGAAATAAGCAAAAGGGTTCAGAGTCTGCACTGTTTGCTGCCTTCGCTGCCAAGCTACTGCCTTAATCGTCTGGGGCGGCGTTTAACGGGATCCAGGTGCTGACGACAGGGTCACGTGGTTGCAAGTTGATTCGTTATTGCACTGTCAGTGGTGCTGCGCTCAGGCCGCAGGCGCCAAAGGTCCTCGGGACGAAAATCCGGAGGTGATGCCCGGCGATAGATCCGAGAATGCCTGTGTGATGTTATTCGGTACAGGATCACTCGAGAAAGAGACAGCAGCAGGCAGATGCACAAACACACATCAGATGTGTATTGGACGCACTTAACATATTGAAACGGCACACACACACGCGAAAGTTCCCCAAAATACATTCTAGAAGACAGGCAACTATATATATGAATTAGTCAAACGTAATCTGCCAACAGTTCATGAAGAAGCAGGTGACGCCATGCCGGAGACGTCGTGGAACTGGTGTCGGACAGTAGTGTCGGACAGCAGGTTGGACAGCAAGGTGGAACTGCAGGGTTGGACCGCCTCGTGGAGCTTAGGTGGCCCTGCACCACGGTTGATGTACCGGAGCCTCCGCGTGCCCATTTTCCGGCCGGCGGGGTCTGCGCTCGGGAGCATACAGCACCAGCCACCGGATCACGTCTAGAGCTGGCGGGGTAGCCCTGTGGCCGCTCACCTGAACGCTCGTTCAGCCAGGCTCCGGACCGCTAGCTCCCCTGGACCAGTTGCCCAGCGGAAGAACTGGGCGAGATAGCCTGTCAGGTGGTGACAACGTTGATTCGGGGTGCAGACGTAGTGACGCGGGTGGTGAAAGCTCCTATGGCCGGACGCCCAGCGATGAAGCTCTTTGCCCTCGAATGCCGAACCTCGCGCACTGCTCACGCCACGTGTCACACTCTCTCGCGCCACGCTTTTGAAACCGCCACTGTCGGCCCTCACAAATCGGTGTCGATGATGACGATGAGGGTCCTTTTCATGGTATGGTACGGTATGAAGAACTTTATCTAGGTCCTGAGGGATCAGTCTGGGACTGATGCGGGCAGCTCCCACGTCGGGGCAGAGAGGCCGAGCCCCTCTGCCGTCACAAGGGCACTCTGGACTGCCCTGCGTTGGTCCGCCAGCACTTCACTGTGCAGCATCCACTGCCACCACTGTTCACCTCAAGAACCATCGCCAGCCAACGCCAAGCAGCGCCAAAGCATGTTTTCTAAATCGAGGAAACTCCCGCACTTACTACAATAGACTGAAACCTCGCAGTCCGGTATAATTTTATTCATGATGACAGGGTTAGGGTACGTCCGTGTTTGCAGTAGCCTTAACGTAACCGCCTGTGGCCTATTTAATTTAGAATGTGGCAGGGAGAATGCCCTGCGCCCTAATTAATAGTGCTTGGTGACCTCGTTGTGGGTTAACAGTTGGTCCCTGTACTCAGGAGAGGGAGATCCAGCCCCTTCAGGGAGTAAACGGCACAATAATCCTAGTGCCTCTCTATGTGTCACCTCGTTGAGGTTACGCGGGGCTCCCTCCACGGTCCCCATGTGCGCCGGGAACCAAGTAACTGTATGCGAAGTGATATCCTTAATCTGCAGCAGTCTGTTAGCCGGTTCCGCAACAAGACTTCTCGAGAAGGCTTTAATCGGAGGTCGCGAGTCACTAAACACCAATGCTCTTCTTGAATCAATTAGTGCAAGAGCAATAACCACCTGTTCGGCGACCCCCGAATCCTTGGTATAAATGGAAGCGGCATTTCTAACGCTCCCTTTGCTATCTACCACCACCACCGAATAAGCATTTTTCTCATTAATCATTGCCGCGTCAACAAACGCAGGCTCCTCTTACTGATCCTTTGCCTCTCGCAACAAAACCCTAGCTCTCGCGACCCGCCTCCTTACATTGTGCATGGGGTGAGCATTCCGCAGAAACGCACGAACCATGATATTTGCCCTAAGGCTCACGTTCAACTCGTGTAGGGGTGCCCTATCATGCGACACAGCCACCGATTCTTCAATTGACTCTAAAACATACCTACCCGCTGGTGTACCTAGCAACCGCTCCCTCTGTACCGTACGCTGAGCCTCGACCATTTCATCTAAAGTATTATGCAAACCAGTCGTAACAGCATATCGTTTAACGTAGTCACAGGTAGACGAAGCGCAGCCTTGACGGCTTTTCTGATTAATGCTTCCAATTTATTTTTCTCTCCCCTATTCCGATGCAGCATAGCTGCCCCATACGAGAAATGACACATAATAAATGCGTGAACTAAGCGCATCGCACCTTATTCTCCTAAACCCCTATGCCTATTAGAGATCCTTCTTATAATTCCTATGGCCTCTTCCGTCTTCTTGGTAATACGGTGTATGGTTTTAATGCTCGATCCATTCACTTCAAGTACAAAACCCAGGACCCTGTTTGCTTCAACTTTGGGTATCGACGACCCTTCCCTAGTATGGATTCTAATGCAAGGCTAAACTTCCGGTAACCAACCCATCAGCCTACGACCTAGCTTCTTAGATTTGAAGTTCTACAACTCCGACTTTATAGTGGAGCACTTGAGCCACATGAGACCCAAATATTCCTACATAAGGGTTGCCACCTTCTGCAGCCTAGCCTCAAGCTCTCCATCACTACCACCGACACACCATATACCGTATTTTCGCGATTCTAAGCACCCCCTATTCTAAGCACCCCCCTCTACTTTCGCGAAAGAATGTGGAAAAAAAGTTTGCATGTGAATCTGAGCACCCCCCTATTTGTTAAGAAGAGCGTGTAGCCAAGACCGCCAAGCGCGCTTGCTCGCTCTGTCATCGAGCCGGAGCCGTCGGAGTCCCGAGGTGGACCGGCGTCCGCGGCGCGATCTTGCCGCACAGCCGGACTGCACAGCCGGGCGAACTCGTGAGTGGCAGTGATAGTGACTAAGCATCCGACACAAGCGGTGGGCTCACTGTCTGCACCGATATTTCTTCTGGATGTTTGCAAAATAATGTTATTTCTTGCACCCGTCTCGTCGTGATGTCGCAGCGAAAAGGGGGAGGGGGGGTCATACCAGATTTTTCAAATCTAAGCACCTGCTGCGTGCTGTCACTCTGGGCATCGTGATCATGAAAAAAAGGGGGTGTTTAGAATCGAGTAAATACGGTAGTAACGTTATCCGCGTAAATAGAATAGTCAATATCGTGGACAGTGTCCACTGTATTAGCCTACTTTGACATCGCCAGATTGAATAACATAGGCGAGAGTACGGATCCCTGCGGAGTACCACATCAACCCAAGTTAGAGACTTGCTACTTTATCTCCCCAAACCTGAGACATGTCCTTCAATCCATAAGGAAAGCCTTGACAAAATGGAAAAGCCACTGCCTCATATTCAAGTCCGACAGCTCCCGCAGAATGAATGAATGTCGGATTTTATCGACAAATTTTCCCACATCAAATCCAATTAGTGCCTTAGTATCCCTTCTCTGCCGGTAAAGGAGCTGATGCCTAATTCTGATCATAGCATCCTCAGTCGAAAGTCCGGGGCGAAATCCTGTCATCGAGTGCGGAAAGACCCTATTGCCCTCAACATAACGCGTTAGCCTATTTAAAATGACATGCTCAGAGACTTTCCCCAAACACGATGTCAGGGAAATGGGTCTGAGATTTTCAAGCCCTATGGCCTTCCCCGGTTTGGGTATCAGAACTGTAGTGGCAAGTTTCCACTCTTCCGGGAAAGAGCCTTCCTTCCATCGGCTATTGACCTCTCGCGTAAGGAACTCAATTGACCCGTCGTCTAAATTCCGTAACATTTTATTCGTAATGCCATCCGGCCCTGATGCCGATCCACCATTACGATTCTGCAGCGCCACTCTAATATCACTTTCAAAAAAATTCCTCATCCATTGCTGCATTTTCGTCCCCGCTATATTCCAAGATCACGACAGTTGTATCGTGCGAGGTCTCCAACGTAAGGTATCTCGCAGCCAAATTTCTCAGCAACTCCTGCTCCGTGGACTCCCGACGCGCCGGATGGATCAGCTTACCTATCACAGTCCTCTGATTAGATTTAGTGTTTGTCTCATCTAGTAAATGTCTGAGGACACTCCAGGTGCCTCCCCTCTTAATGCGACCATCAATACCCATTCACGGGTATTTGCCAAGAGTTGGTGTCCTATTGGCCACCGCATGGCACACTGCCTTCACATGTTTATTTTCCCCAATTCCGCGTACCATATATTATCATAGCCTGAATAGATAAGCAGAAGGGTTGAGAGTTTGCACTGCTTGCAGCCTCCGCTGCCAAGTGACTGCCGTAGTCTTCTGGGGGTCCAATTAACAGGATCCAGTTGCACGTTGATTTGGGATCCAGGCGGTGACGACAGTTTCACGTGGTTGAAAGTTGATTTGTTATTGCCCTGTCAGTGCTGCTGCGCTCAGGAAGCAGGCGCCAAAGACCCCCGTGACGAAAATCCCGAGGCGAGTCCCTGTGATAGCTCCGAGGAAGCCTCAAGAAATAAGCAGAAGGGTTCAGAGTTAGCATTGTTTGCTGCCTCCGACGCCAAGTCACGTGATTACCTACTGCTTGCCTTGGTGCCTCTACCTCCTAATTCATTTGTGCTTCAGAAATCGGCCTAGTAACACATTCATTCAGTACTTCTATGTTGTCTTCATCTTCTTGTTCGAAAGATTCATGTTTGTGCGCGAGCACTAGCATACATTCATCTGCTTTTATCCTTACTGCGCCTTGGTTGGCCTGTTTCTTCTTCACTAATTGTACTCGTTCTCTCAGGAAATGGAGATAAATCCTTGACCTCGCTAACCCATGGTCACTGCGTTTTGCCTCGTCAGTTCATGTGAGTTCCGCATAAGTTACACTACGCGCTGAATACCGAAAAAGCTTCATTAGCGTACAAGATCTTGAACAACGTGACCTGTATCCGAGGCCTAAATAAACGCGTGGACATGTCCAATCATCTCTTCGCCCATACAATTATCTTGAACGCTGCGTTAAGACAGAGCATATCCTATACGCACTTACAGTCACAGTGCCGATCTCTCGGACTACCTGTGACTGTGTCGCGACTTCTTTGATAGTGGACAGGTTATTCAATCATAAAATAGATTATCAACGCTGCCATGCAAATCAGCCGTATCAGAGAAATAGCTCATCAGCTTTTATTCACGAATAGGCAGTGGTTGGTCATGTCAGTTATCACTCACTTGAAAGTAATGTAGCCAGAATGCTTACGACAAGAAAAACAGTGGCATGGAAGAAAACAAAATACTTTGAAAAAAGCCTGAAGCGGTGCTTGTTTCCGCTAAGCATTCATACACGAACAAAGTTGCTAGATCGTACAGAGTAAGTTACACTACAAGAGAAGCTGGGGAGACGTGAGATTTCTTCACACTCATATTTTATTTATCGTCGCTCGAAGGCAAAAAACCACGGGACTGTTCGATTATGCCAGATCTTCTTCTCTCCAGTTCTGGCTCGAGCGTGCAGAGCTGCGGAAGCTCAACTTCGTCGTCATCGTCCAAACGCTGACAGCTCGTCATAGGGTCCCCCCTGAAGCGAGAGAACCAGGATGGGAAAAAATATCAGTGCCCTTTCACTCTGTGAAGAAGGATGACCAGCGAAGCTGTGTATGAAGGACCCTTAATGGGGAACTGCAGCGCCATCGCGGGTCGTCCCGGCATTGCCCTATCTTCTGGATCGGCCACGTATGGGGAGTGGTTAACGCCTGATTCACCTCCGCCGCAGGTCGGCCCGGCTTTGCACTACCTTCGGGATCGGCCCACGCATGGGGAGTGCTTAACGCCTGCTTCACCTCCGCCGCGGGTAGTCCCGGCTTGGCACTATATTGGGGATGGGCACACATTTGGGGAGTACTTAAGAGGAAGCTTTAGCTTGGGCCCAACTCCAACGAGGCCTATTCAAATACAGGTAAAACGCAAAAACATTTTTCGGAGGTCCCCTAGATTGATTTTCATGAAATTTGTTCCATTTGAGAGAGAAAGTAAAATAAAAGTGACTGTTGCAAACGGAATTTCAATTTTGGGCTGAATTTTGTTACAAGAATTTTTAAAAATTTGAATGTTTGCAATAATACAATTGATATCAAGAACAGATATCGCGATTCTGTTAACGGCATCCGTTAGATCAATGAAAGAGGACAAATTCGAAGTGTCATTTTACATCTTACATGAATTTCTCACAATTCTTACAAGGATTCTGCAAAAGCTGTATTTCCAAGTTACTACATTTTTGAGAGTCATCTGTAACAAATCAATTTTCTCAGCTTTATAAAGTACGAGTTAAAATACACTCATTTATTTACAGGTGTCCATCTTGATCACTTCTTTTTCTTCCTCCTGCTGTTCTTGTCTCTTCTGTCTTCTTCTTCTTCGCCGGAACATCACATCCTCCCGGACTTCGGTTTTCATCCCTCCTGGGATGATAGGGTATGACATTTCCCACAGTTGCTATTTCAGTTTTTCCTTCCGGTCCCAAATAGTGTAGCGATTTCAAGATTCCTTGTTGCTTGACGGTCTTTATCACTGTGTAGGGCCCAGAAAATTTGGACTTCGGTCCATCTAAACTCCTCCGGACTAAAACTGTATCTCCAGGCTCTATTACAGGCATCTTTGGGTTATGTCGCAGATCGAAGTGCCTCTTCATTGTTGATCTGTAGCGTGCAAGCTCCTCTTCCGTCTTGCGCCTTTCCTGCAGATCTAGTTTCCCAACGATTCCAAGGTCGTAGTCGGCCGGTAGCCAAGTTGCTTCGCCTGATGCAGCAAAGTTAGGCGTGCATCCTAATCCCATGGTATGAGGATGATTGTGGTGCCTGACTGCTGCTTCCAAGGCACACTTCCATCCTCCATGGAAATCATGGTAAATTGCGATGAACGTTTTCAAATCCCGAATGAGCCTCTCAGCTAGGCCGTTTCCTTCTGGATGGTAGGGTGTGGCAAATCTCAGGGCAATTCCTCTATCACGGGCCCATTCTTGAAGCTTCTTGCTGCGGAAAGCTGGCCCATTGTCAGAGACCACTACCTTGGTGTTCTTGAACATATTCCGCTCCAGTAACGTCAAAACAGAATTGGCGTCTTCCTTTCCTGGCTTTGCAGCTGCCATGCGTGTGCATTCATCTATTGCGACAAGGAATGCCTGAGTCTTACTGACTCCCTCTCCTCGCTTTTTTAGTTCGGCAAAATCTAGATGAATTACTTCAAATGGGACTTGGGAATGATTAGCGATGACCATTTGATTCCCTCTTGGACGATACTTGGCCTTATTAATTTGACACTGGTGACATGTTTGCACGTAGTTCTTGATATCTTCCTTCATATTTTTCCAGATGAATCGACTTTTTATCTTCCAATAAGTTTTCCAGAATCCATCATGCCCTCCTGACTCTGGGCTGTCATGGTACAGCTTCAAAACCTTTTTCACCAAAGTTCCTGGCACACAAAATTTGCCATTATTGCAAGTCAGGTCTTCGGTGCCTTCCCACAAGCTGCAAACATGTTCATGATCAGATGTTCTCACTTCTGTGATGTGAAGCCTGGAAAGAGCATCTGCGTCAGGAAGCTTATCCCCAGCTCGATGGCTTACATCGAAAGTGAACTGTTGTATTTCACTGATCCAACGCGCCACTCTGCCCTTGGGCTGGGTTAATCCCAAGAGGTAGGTTAACGCTCGGTTGTCAGTGAAAAGCCAGAAATGACGACCCTCTATGTAGCTTCTGAAGTACCGGAGTGCCATCACAACAGCCAGAGCCTCTTTTTCTGTGGTCGTATAATGTTCTTGAGCTTTTGAGAACGTAGAAGAATAATAGCCAATCACCTTGAGCTGGCGTCCTTGCTGTTCCTTTGTGTCTCGTTGATATAGAACGGCCCCTGTACCATATTGTGAAGCGTCCGTACACAGCTCGAAAGGCTTGTTGAAGTCAGGTAGCACAAGCACAGGATCCGACGATATAGCTTCAACAAGGTACTCGTACGCTTTCTCGCACTCTTCACTCCAGATAAATGGCACATCCTTTTGCGTCAGCTTGGTGAGGCATCTTGTCTTTGCAGCGTAATCCTTAATGAACGCACGAAAATGACCGGCGAGTCCGAGGAAAACACGGAGTGAGTGTAGGTCATATGGCTTGACGAGCTTCTTCATCCTTTGTATAGACTCCTCTTTGGTTGTTTTAGTCTTGCCGTCAAAAACTCTTCCTAGAAAGACAACATTTGTCTGAAAAAATTCACTCTTGTTCTTGTTAATCTTTAACTTTGACTTGCTGAGGGCTTCTAACACGCACGAGAGGTGTTTTTCATGTTCTTCTCTTGTACGTGAGTATATGATGATGTCGTCAATGTATACGTTACAAAACTTTCCCAGGAACTCATCAAGAATGCCATTCATCATTTTCTGAAACCAAGCTCCAGAATTCTTCCAACCGAATGGTAAGCGGTTGTACTCGTACACATCGAAAGGTGTTACAAAAGCAGTGTACTGCTTGTAATCTTCTTGTAGTGGCACCTGCCAGTATCCTTTACAGAGGTCGATCCGAGAGAAAACATTTGATCCACCAGTTTCATTGATGATCTCGTCTATTCGGGGCATGGGAAAAGGAAACAAATCAGTCTGGCCGTTGATCTGCCGGTAATCTGTGCAAAGGCGAAATGAGCCATCGTCTTTCGGTACTATGGTGACTGGTGACGCGAAAGTGGATGTTGATGGCCTTATAATACCGGCATTTAGCATTTGCTGCAGTTCGGCCTTTAGCCAGGTCTTTTTCTCGAGGGAAAGACTGTACGGCTTTTTACGCACTACTGTGACGTCACGAAGCTTAAACGGTACCTCGAAGACATCTGCTGCTGGCGGGTACGTCTCAACACAAATAAGTTCGGGAAAATTTGTCAGTATCTCATCAGCATTTCTAACTCTTCGATGGGAATTTTCAATTCCACGCAAGTTAGGCTTAAATGATCCGTCAATAGTCACTTCGTCTCTCCAAGAAATAGTCATCTTCAATCGCTTCATATCAGGCCGAGATAAAAGAAACAGGAAATCAACACCCTGCATGACAAGGGCATCTACTTTTAGGTGATGTCCACCAAATTCAACCTCTACTTCTGCCCAGTGTTGCAACCTTCTAGTTTTTCCATCATAGCTTTGAACACTAACTGTTCTTCCTTCATACACCTTGCTCGGTTGGATGATTTCCTGATTTACCAGGCTTACAGATGCTCCAGTATCAACCAGGGAGTCCAGACTTTTTCCATTTACCATCATTTTAACAAATAGGAGATTTGACTTCAGAAGGTATACATTTTCCATCGTGTCACATTGGTCGGACTCGGTATTAAAATATTCTACCGCTTCGCCATGTGCGTCAATGCTCAGTGGTAGAGTACTATGCCTTTTGATGGGACTGTGAATCAGAAAATCACTGGACACATACTTAAGGCAAGCAAGTAAGTCATCCGTGGAGGTTGGACGGTGTACACAAACCTCTCTTTGCGATTCGTTAGTCATGCCTTGAATTATCAGGGGAAGGATTGCAGAGTCCGGTAGATTAGGGTCGGCAATGTAGAGTAAACGTCTCTTCTCGAAAAAATAATCCATGACTGTCCCTTCTCTGTGTCTGAAAGCTAATGCGTCGTCCCATCTGTCAACCGGATTTCGCTCAAAAGCAGAACGAAAACTATCTTTCCACTTCTGCCATGAATCACGGCATTGACTTGCGATTCGCATGTCCCACAATTTTCTGGCATTGCCAGATAAAAAACGACGCATGTTACACACTTTGTCGTCCAATGACGTCCAGTGGTTTTGCGCACATGCATATTCATAAAATCTGAGCCACAAGTTGGCGGCATTAGACACCCCATCAAAACTATCGGGCTTGAACTCTTCTTGATGTGGTTTCTGTGCTCTTAGTGAGTCGCTAACTGCTTCGAAAATCAGTCGCTGTTGCTCATACTGCGAGGTCTGCTGCTGAAACAGCGCTTGCAACAAGGCGTTATGCGTGTGCTCAGTCTCGTTCTTGGAATCTATCCTTGAATGTCCCGGAAACATAGCCTCAAATTCTGACATAGAAGCATCGATTCTTACCACACCTTTCTCAACGAGGGCCGCTTCGTTCAGTTGACTCTTCTCGGCTATGATGTGAAGCAGTTCCGATGAAGTCGCTGATTCGTGAAGAAGCACTGGATCTTTGCCGTCAAGCTGGTAGGTCTTCACGGTCGTCTGCCCATCTGTTCTTCTTGCCAACGTCACTTCAAGCCACATGGTCGGCTGCGCCAAATATAAAGTACGAGTTAAAATACACTCATTTATTTACAGGTGTCCATCTTGATCACTTCTTTTTCTTCCTCCTGCTGTTCTTGTCTCTTCTGTCTTCTTCTTCTTCGCCGGAACATCACATTAGACGCATTTCACAGAATTGTGTTATCATTTTTCGTTGATGACCTACAGAGTAGTAAACTCGATAGTTTCAATTTTTGGACATTTTTGATATTTGCCAATTTATAATAAAACATTCATAACATAAATAAAGAATTCGAAACCAACAGTCACTGGATTTTAAGTTTTTGTTTTAAATGCATCAAACCTTGTCAAATTTGGTGCGGTGGTTGCCGAGAGAAAGGAATTCTCCTTTTACATATATTTAGATAGGAGCACCCGAGCTAAAGCTTCCTCTTAACGCCTGCTTCACCTCCGCCGCAGGTACCAACTTCAGTTGCCAAACTGAGAGTGGTTTCGCGGCGCCGCCACCACTGGCTGCTTTGAGTGGCGCTGCAGTCGTACCAGGCTTCAGCCGGTCCTATCAGTTGCTGTACTCGTACTGTGCGCGCATGTTGTAGGGTGCCTTCGCAACGCGGTTGGTGATCGTTGTCTTTGTGCTATGTCCGCTTGCATGTAGAGTTTCAGGTGCTGTATCTGCCATGCCGACGTGCTGTGTGCCGGGCTGCACAAGCGGTTAAAGAAACAAGACTGCGAGGCACTTTTTCGCGGCTCCTCATGACACGGATCTCAGTGGGGCATGGGATTGCGCCATTCCCCATGTTGACGGAAAACTCTCTGACAAATCACGTGTGTGCGATCTTAATTTTCACGAAGAAAACATACTGAAGACGTACACTCATGTTATAAGTGGTGAAAAAGAAAAAAATCGAGAGGGGTAAATGGAGCCTCGTCGAAGCATGCGTGCCGAAAGTTTTCCCTAACCTGCCTTCTGACCTGTCGAAGCCGCCTACAAAAAAAAAGCGCTAACTGCCAGACAGGAAATTACAACGAGGAAAAAAAAAACAAATTGAATCTAGAGTGTGGCTTTGAAGAAGTACCCTTGAAGCTCCATGCACCTGTGATGGACGGCGAGCCCACTTTAAAGGACTTCGAAGAGGTTCGCTTACCGTCCCCACGCTGGCGAAGGATATCTGAAAGCGTTACGTAGATCTTACGTATTTGCGTAGCATTTTTTGTGCTCAGAATGGAGAAAAAAATGCTTACTGTTGATAAGTGTGTGACTGTGACAGAAAACCGGTCGGTCACTGTTAGCGCACGCGGTCGTGTTTTGAGATCTGGAAGAACCATCGGCGCTGTTTTGCAGCTGGCTGAGCTCCTGGCAAGCGTAGATCTACTTGAAGTGTGGCTTGGATACCAGAATGCATGTCCTGGAAAGCTGCCAAGTGAAATAAGAATCAGACAGTGTGAAGTGCTGCCAAAGAGTGTACCGTGCAGACCTTGCCTAAAACTTGGCTTGAAGTTGTCAAGGAAAGAAAGTGAAGAACAGCTCAAGCGGAAGCAGCGGAAACAGAGGCTGAACATTTAAAAAAAAAGAGCTGTACGTACAGCACTTAGAAGAACAAAGCTGCTGAGAAATGGGAGAGACCTAGAGGCAAAGTTGGCAGCAACTGAGTCATATGGCAGCTTCACAGAAACCTTAGGCAAGCTGCCTCCACCACAGCAAGAGGCTTTTCGTTCATCAATAAGAAAAATGAAAGCCAAAGGTCCACAGGGCATACGCTATACCAGCGTACGGGTCATGAACTGCCTCCTTTTGTGAATTGCAAGCCCAAAGGCGTACAAGCTCATCCGCTCCATTCAGCTGCTGGCCTTGCAACTTACAGTCGCCTCAAGTGTATTTATTCTAAGAGGAATGCCGTGTGAATATTGTTTCAACAAGGTGGCGCTTGATGCAATACAGGCATACTTCTTCAACAATGCAGGCAGAATGAAGTATGGCACATTGCTAATCGACGAAATCAAACTGCAGCAGTGTGTGGAGTTTAATCTCTCCACGTACAACTTTGATGGCTTTGTTGACTTTGCTGGTACAGTATCTAGTAAAGATGGGAAGCCAGCTGACCATGCACTTGTCATGATGTCTGTTCCCATTTTTGATCCCTGGGTCCAGCCTCTTGCCAGCTTTGCAACCAGAGGCGCTGTACCAGGTGTTGTGCTGGCAAAAACGGTGATTGAATCGGTTCTTCATCTTGAACACCATGGATCAGCAATTTTGGCAGTTGTTTCTGACGGGACAGGAAACAACCGGTCCATGTGGACTCATCTAGGTGTCTGCGGTAAGCGGGCAAGGCCAAAAAGAATATCCCACATCGATCTCTAGAGCAAGGACGATTCCTGCATTTTTATGTTATGTGCCTCACATAATGAAGTGCATTCGTAACCATATGCTAACCCACACGTATGGCATGGTAAATACTTTTTCTAATCACTGGTGCTTGCTTTATGCTGTATGATTTGCCGACACAAATCACTACATGTCGTTTCCCGAATTCATCTTGACGTGTGCTTGCTTTTTTCCTGTTTAGGCCGCTACACCCAAAGTCAACTTCGATTATTACAAGCAGCTTTACAAGACATACGAAAACAACCAGCTCAAGGTTTTGCTAAAGCTGACAGCCTCCCACGTCAATCCAAGTAACCTTCAGAAAATGAATGTGAAACTGGCAGCAGCAGTAAATATCAGTCTCTTTTTGTACTGACTTGAATTTTGCCCAGAACTAGATAGCAAAATTTTGTACGTTTGTGCAATGCTTTGATTTCAACATTGAGTCTGTTTCTTCATTTTGTGCATGCAAGCAGCTCCACATCTCTATAAGTGTAAACCCTTTTGTTGCTTGCCTTTTATTCCAGCTTTTCAGCAGAAGTGTAGCAATCGGCATCAGCTTGTACAGAGAACAAAAGGCGGGCGGGTTTGAGAATACCAACGGCACAGAGAACTTCACATTGCTCCTCAATACTTTGCCTGATGCCTGAAATTCAAGGACTCCTGCCGAAGGGATCCGAAAGAACGCTCCAAAGATTCAAGTAAGCAATTTCATCACACCACAACTCTTTAATAGTCTACAAAATGCCTCATTGCTTGGGACCATGTCAGTTCACGAACTAAGCTTCTTTTACATATGAGAATATTAATGCAGTGATGCGAGGTCTTTCTTCATATATATACATATACATATATATATATATATATATATATATATATATATATATATATATATATATATATATATATATATATATATATGTGTGTGTGTGTGTGTGTGTGTGTGTGTGTGTGTGTGTGTGTGTGTGTGTGTGTGTGTGTGTGTGTGTGTGTGTGTTTGTGTGTGCGTGTGTGTTTGTGTGTGTATACATGTTAGCAAGAACCATTACATGTAGCTATTCCACATTGCAGGTGATGAAGAAATTTCTTCAGCTGCTGAATGCCACAAAGAAGACATGCACGCATAGCGGCATTCGGATGTTCGCTTCTCAAATGACAGTTTAGTCGCTGCGTGTCACTCTACTTTCCGTTCTTGATATTATCGAGCTTCTTCACCCTCAAGGGGTATCATATGTGCTTACAGTGAAGCTGAACCAGGATCCACTGGAGGTGAATATATTTTTCTTTCTACTGTTTGCTAATGTTGCTTTAAGCTGCGTATGAACCAAACGCACACAAAAATGAAATAGCAGTTAGGATTATTTATTTTCAACATAAGATAAGCTGTTTTCCTTCTGTTTCAGTGCTTCTTTGGTATAGTTCGAACATTTGGTGGTAACGACGACCATCCAACAATCACTAACGTCACCCAGATATTTCGTCTCCTAAGCTGCACCACTGAAGATGGCTGTGAGGGGCAACAACCGCAGAGGTGTGGCCGATCCCGTGCTGATTGCACTCGAAGAGACAAGAACCCAAGAACTTCACGGCTTACTTAAAGCAGTAACACTTGTAGAGCCGTCTGAACATCCCCCGCGATCATGGCTACAGCCGCCATTCCACTAAACTTATGGTCTTCTATTATCTTGCTGGCTATGTTGCAAAAAATTTTGATGTGGATAATGTGCCTGCAGCAGCTCTTCTGACTGAACAGCGCTCATATGTTCCTGGAGCACTAGAGCACCCTTCAAACACCCTTACTGACTTTTGACTGGCATCGAGTCAGTGATCGAGCGAGAAACTTAGAAGGAAAAAGTTTTTTGGACATCTGTTCTGGTTAGTTGTGGATCTTCTTTAGAGCAGAAAGCTACAACGGGTGGGTTGTAGCCTGCACTCTGAAGATTTCACAGTGTAAAGTTAATAAAGTTCTACTTGGAAACGTGGATGCATTTTTATTCAAGATTCCTTGAAGAGAGGAGCAATGTCCGTTAGCAGGTGAAGAATGCAAGGAAGAAGTCTCGCCTGCTGTAATGAAGTGTTAACATGGGAAAAAAGTGCAAAATGTGTTGTGAATAAAATGTACAAGTGTCTGTATTTGTGTCTAGCTTTAGCGCACTGCGGGAAGGATCGCAAAATACTTGTTGGAGCGGTAGAGCACGCTAGGAACAATAGACGGAGAGCGGTATACTAAACATACTGAAATTTCTTGTCTGAAGTTGGCGTCAGGCATACTCGCTGTTGCGGGGAAAGAGAAACTGATTACTCAGAGACCCGAGAATGTTAAGCCTACGCGGCTCGCGTGGTGGGCTGCGCGCGGATCCAGTCATGAAGTGAGCGCTGTGCGTAAAATCCGCTTATTTTGGAAAACGGCACCACAGTAATCGTAGGTACTTGTGGCCTGCTTTCGAGTACCATAAATATGGGACTTTACGCTCTGAAGCTATTGCTAATTATTGTTTATAACACACTGCACCAATACCTGCCAGACATTTGCGTTTACGTAAGCTGATAAGTGAACTTATGATGAGCCTTGCGATGATCGGATTTCCACCTTTAAAATGGGTGTCTAATACGCTACTTTGGTGAAGAAACTGTTATAACCACGTTCCTTTCAAAAATTATGACCACCCGCAATCTCGGCCAACGTTGGCATTGGCTAGGCAGCGATGATCTGTATCACTCGAGTTGCTGCACCAAAGATTTGTGGAAAACTCGCTGCACAGGGTGCAGAACTGACTGGTGTCTTTACGATAAACACGGTAAGTGCGATATTTGGGACGCCAGTTACTCAACATTCCCGAAGGCTGCATGCTACGACGCTGGGCGGCCGCGGGACTGCGGCGTCTGCTAGTGTTTCGGTGGCGGCCAGCGGGAGTCTCTTTCGACGGTAGCGCCCCCTCGCGCGAAAATTTGCGGGCCGCTGCAGCCGCATGGAGAAGGCAGAAAGTTTGGCAACTAAGTTAGTTCTATTAACGTTGGGTCAGCCCGGCATTGCACTATCTTTGGAATCGGCCCACGTATGGGAAGTGCTTAACGCCTGCTTCACCTCCATCGTGAGTGGGCCCGGCATTGCACTATCTGCGGGATCGGTCAACATATGGGCAGTTTTTTGCTTACAACGACAGGCAAATTTCGTGGAATGGTAGAAGTATACAGCTTCGCTGTAAAAGCGATGCCTAATAAAATACGTGCGCAGGTCCCGCAGTGGCGAAGTGGACGCGCCTGGCGTTCGCAGATCACTTGTCGTACTCTAGGATGGTTTCGGTGTCTAGAAACACCAGCTTAAGGCGGTCGATGGTGACGATGTCCTCGAGTGCATTCTGCACCAGGACGAAGTGTTTGGTGCAGCACTTCATGACATTGAAGGGCTCATCATATGTGAATTGTAGTGGCAGTCAGATTGCGTCGCGTCGCGCTAGAACGAGTGTGCAATTACCGAGAACACGGCTAATGAAGGAGGGTAGTGAATATTGGTGGGATTAAATAGGAGACACGTCTCCCATGGAAACTTTGAGCCGACTAACATAATCGCCAACTTCGAACGTTGCCACCGCCGAAGAGTAAAAACATTGTCTAGGAAGCCTTAAAGTATATGCCGAAAACGAGCTGAGCTGACGCCCAAGAAGTCCCAGTCCATTTCACGCAGCAAAGAGCAAGAAGGACGAGTGGGAGACGCTCCGTCCAGGGTACCTATGGCCATGACGCAGTGAGCAAGAACTTGAGCTGGTGGTGGAGTCTCTCAACCATGCGGTTAGATATCGTGTGGTAGGTCGTCATCTTGATGTGGCGAGCACCAAGCAATCCGAAGAATAATGGAAAAGCGCAGAGTCAAATCGACCAACTCGATCTCTTGCGACAGGCTTGGGAACTCCGTAGCGGCTAATCCGCACGGTGATAAAGCCGTGGGCGACTGACACTGCCGTGATATCACTGAACAGTAGTGATTCAGGCCATCGCGTGAACCGGTCTATGTACTTCAATATTAATGGCTGTTCTTGGATGCGGGCAAATTGTCGACTAGGTCAAAGTGTACGTTGCTGAAGCGGGAATCAAGAGACCTGAAAGTACCCAGTGGACTCACTGTGTGGCGTTGAAGTTTGGTTTGCAGCCACTTGAGACAAGCACGTGTCCAGCGGCAGACGTCTGTTTTCATGCGTGGCCACATGTATCATGTAGTGACAATGTGTTGAGTCGCACGGATGCCAGGGTGCAACAAGGAATGCGAGACATCTCAGACGCTAAGGCAAAATGACGGCGCCACATAGGGATGAGAGTAACTGGTAGAGATGTTGAAAACCAAGGGTGTAATGCAGCTTGGAATTTGCACGTCTTTGAATTCGAGAGAGTTGTCCTTCAGTCGTAGACCCTGAAGTTCGTTGTCCTCTCACTGTGGTCTGGCCATGGTTGCCAAATCCCCTGCTGTGCGCTCATCGACAGTTGCGTTGACTTTTATTCGAAAGAGTGCGTCAGCAAAGGCGTTGTCCTTACCACTTATATGTGGGATGCAACTCGGGGAATTCCTAAATGTAGGCACGCTCACGGATCTCGCGTGGGGTGTGGGCTAAATAAGTGCTGGTCGAAGCGTACGTGAGTGGCGTGCGGTCGGTGGGAATGTAGAATTACGGACCTATAAAGTTGGGAGGTCGCGGTTTCCAGCTTCGATCCGGCTGCCCAGAGGCGGATGATCAGCCGGGTGCAGCAGGTCGCCGAACGCCACAGGGTACGGTCCACCGCCCGTGACCAAGAGCCACCGCAAGGTTAATTCATAATTTAAGGCTCCATACTTAATAAATGTTTTAACAAGCACCATCACTTCGTCGTCTTCCAAACGCTGACAGCTCGCCACAAGAACCATTCGGTTCAACACACTATGAATGTACCCGAAGGGAAAAAAAAGACAATGCCACAAACGCAAAATTTTGTAGGCCATAAAAACGGTCGTTTGCTCATTCGTTTAAAACCAAGGATGCGTGGAAGAAATACTGCTACGAGCTCTCACTGCAATAAACAAACAAACAAACAAATAAATAAATAAATTTCGGCTAATTTCGATGCCGTTCAATTCGTAGGATAGAAAAAAATTGGCTGAAGGCTTAGTTTGGTTAAGCCTGGAAGATTGCGAAAGCAATACCCTTGGCTGCGCCTTGGTTCGGCTGATGGTGTGGACGTGGTTGCCCTTTGTTAAACTTATGGCTATGCTTCATCCGACATAGCGCAAGGCAGCGCGCCGACCACTGCGAGGAGCCGAGCTGTAGCCTCATTTATCCTCCTAGCGTGACGTTACACCAGCGAGCGCCCTCTCTCGGTAGCGCCGCAGTAGCGGCGTGCAAGGCTTCGCCTCCAACATCGATGCCGTGAGCTGGGACCCCGTCTCTCGGTTTGGCGTGACGTCACATGGTCACGTGACGCCCAACTGCGTAAGGAGGCGCCACGACCACCGATGGGCCGAAAGTGCGAACAGTATTGCTTTCGCAATAAAAAAGGGACTCGCTTACTGTCACTCATGGTAGCTGTTGTCATTGGAAGCTAAAAGGACACGCGGGACGTTGCAAAAGGACCTGGAAATACCCCAGTCCTGAGGTTGCTGACTGTCCAGGGATAGCCACTTGCGCTGGGTCACAAGAGTACGCATGCAGTAAAGATCAAAAGCGTGCCAGCCAGGAACTGTTGTTTTGTCCTTTTCTTTGCGTATTGTTTGTTTTGTTGGTTGGGCCCTTGAGCTGTTTTCTCCTTCTACGCCACTCGTTTAACCGAGACAGCGTTTCCGTCTATTTAAATGCCCAAGTTTTCGCGCACTCTTTCCGTCTTCGGTAACATGGTCGTCTTGTGTTTTTTTACTTTGCTGCATGTTTTCTTTTTTTTTGAAAGTTTTGTTTTTCGGGATGAAAAGAAAAGCGCCAAAGGAAAGGACGTCACGCATACGCAAATGAGATGCTTGTGAGCGACCCACGCACTCACTCGAAACAACCATTTTCGTGCCACATCTTGACACAATGTATGCCGTCGGAGCTCGTTTACAGAGTGTGTGATAGAATGCTGGGGCGGACGCTAAGCCCCGCACTCAACTCGCTCGTCGTACGCTTGAGCGCCGACGGCGGTCATTATCGGTCATGCGCGGACGATGACGCAAGCCAACGCTGGCCGCAAATCGCAGCGCCGAAGCGGAGGAAAATTTCTCTATCCAGCTCAAAACGAACGCAAGCAGCCTTTCGCCTCTCGACCATGAGTGTACTATAGAATATCGCGCCATAATCTGTGGTATTTAGATCAATTTTATTTCTGCTTTGCCCGACATCGCTCCTTGCCGTCGCGACACGCTATGTAGCTTTGCATTCATTGCAATATTGCTGTAAGTCGCCGGATAAAATAAACACAATATCGAGGCACAGGATCACCACGAGCAGCCTCCTGCTCGTGGCGAAATCACTGGTTGGGCTGCGTGTGGTAATGAGCTTGAGATAAAATTATTCGAAAAGAGTGGGAAACACGGTACAACGTTAGTAATTCCTGTAAGAAACAGCAACTTTATTCCGGTAGCGTGATAACAAAGGCGGTCACGTGTTTCATAACCGACAGTGCAAAGGAGCTGTGCTCTGCAAGTCAAGCTCTAAATAAGAAATATCTTCTCTTCGCTTGACTTCCGTGGAAACCCAGTTGAATGCACTTACTTAACAGCAATTATGGTTACAGAATATCCACAAGAAGCGGAAACAAACATGAAGGACACACTCCGATATTACCGTTCAACTCTGCTAAATTACAGAAAAAGAAGTAAAGAAAGAAGAACAGCCCGATCACTTTTCGGTTCGCACCGCTTAGCAAAAGCCGTGACCTGTACCTATTCATTGATTAAGATGCCACTCACTTGTGACTGTATATGTCATTTGTTGCTGCTGATTTTGGGATTGTCGGCGTTTTCACCACGCAACGCACCAAACAACGCAGAAGTTTGGGGACTAAGGAGGGACCGACAAACATCCGTCTAATATGACAGCGAATAAGTAAAGCAACATTGAAGGTCTTATTCTCTGCACTGATTTCCGGCAAAGGTCCATATTTCGCGCACCATTTACGGTACACCTACGACACGTGTACACTCAAAGCTTCGCGTTTTTTGTGAGTTTTTAATTCAGAGGTTTTACGTACCAATACGACGGTTTGATTATTTATTACGTCGCAGTGGGGCACAGCGGATTAATTCTGACCACTTGGGGATCTTTAATGTGCCCCCAGTGCACTGTACAGGAGCGCTCTCACATTTCGCCCCAACAAAATTCGCCGTGGCCGCAATTTAATCCCGTGCCCTCGCGCTTAGCAGCGCATCACCATAGCCGCTTAGGCTACCTGTGCGGGTGAGTGGTTTTTGTAAAACTCAAAAGTAATGTCAGTGGTTGGGGCCACTAAGGTACCTTGGCAACTAGATCTCACATAGAGCTCATATATGGCTCCCGGTAGGCTCCAATGATGTCTGACATCAAATTCTCAAAGAAGACGAAAGGGGGAAGGACAAAGTTTATTACAGCTCAGCGATGGTTGGTGCGCAAGTGGCCTCATAGTTCAGGCTTTGCCCAGGCCCCCATCCTGAGCGTACTTTAAATTGTATCAGCTGCACGCTCTCAGATATTTTTGCTCGTGGAAGGGTGGTGGCCGGAGTCAGTCACCCAGGGGGGGGGAGGGGGGGGGGGGGGTAAGAGAGACATGGAGGCAATATCTGGGAATCTGGGAGTGAAAGAGGCGAGCTATGCAGTATTCACAAGTCGAGATCGTGTTTGGGCCAATTGCCTACTAGAGGGAGATCTGCTCACACATCTCCCTCAATAGTTATCGCACTGTTCTTTTTTCTTTACTGCTTTTCTGTAATTTAGGATGCTTGAACGGTAATATCGGAGTGTGTACTTCATGTTCCTTTTTCTTTACTTCTTTTCCGTAATTTAGGATACTTGAACGGTAATAATGTAGTGTATCATGTTTGCTTCGTGTTGGCTCACCAGCACATTCCAGGCTATGAACGGTGAAAACTTCTCACCTGAGCAACGCTTTTGCGTGAACCTGGCATCCATGGATATATGTGGATTAACCGCATGGATTTTCGCGCAGTGCAAGCCGGACGCAGTAAACATATTTCAGGATGGTTTATCAATCTACTACGTCCAAGTTCAGGTTTCACTATATATCGGATAATAAATAAATGGTGGGGTCGTTTGTCTTCCGCATAAAATCGACCATAATTTATTCGTTACACACTGCTAGATTTTGCAGGAGCCAGTCCTCAAGAGGAAACTCTACCGAAACGTATTCAATCTAAAAACAAGGCAACGAAGGCATTGTATGGCAGAGCGCCCGTGGGCTTTGCCAAAGTTGATTAGGTTCTTTTTTAGCATTTCAAAGAAGAAATTAAAATCTTGCCCCTATCAAAGATGTTTTATTTAAGCGTTAACATTTTTACGGAAAATGGTTGAACGCAACAAAATGGAAAAGCTCTAGAACCAAATATTCAACTCCGTAAATCAGTAACAAATAAGGATACCACAATTCTGCGAACTCCATACATTAAGACCTTTAAAGAGGACAAAACTGATGCATCATACGCCACTCTCAGGTATACGAATAATTTGGTAGTAGGATTTTAAAATATCACCACACACATTGCAATAGTATCATGTAAGATGACAATCAACATAAAAATATTGTTTGCTTTAGTTACTCTGGGAGATGCACTTTTCAGAACTGCGATATCTGTGTTCAGTGCACATTCGTGGATTGCTCAACTGTGTGCTTAAATATTTTGCCCTTAACAGATTCTGACAATTGCTGTGAAACATGCGAGGTCCTAAATCAAATGTCCACTTGCCATAAGTTTCTGAAACACAAAATGTTTTGTTCAAGTCACTCTAGAAGCTGTCTCATTGCACGCATTTTGTCAGGTATTTAAATGTGAAAATCAGTGTTGGCCCCAAGCTTAATGTTCCCTTTAGGCTGGTTTGTCATGGGGGCGTGCATGACTATGAAACGCTTTCTTCCTATTCATGTTGATTGTTTGCATACAGCGCGAACAGGAATTTTTTTTAATCAATCGGTGCTCGTTGTGTCTATGTTGACGTAATGCCTTCGCTGATTGAATTCAATATGGTGCCTTGAAATCGAAAGGGGCTTAGTGCTCTCAGTGTCGCCTTTGTGTTGATGTCATATGTTTGTTCGGCGCGGTATTATTCTGAGTTCACTTTGCATGCGGAAAATTTTCATTGGACTGTCCTTGATTCACCTTTGGTTTCCGTCGAGGACGACGACCATCCCGACGTACCTTTATGACTCATTATCAACAGGATTATCAGCTGCATATCTTACTGTGTTGCACCACGAAAGCGTCCTCGAGCTCGCCCCAGTTGCACCTCTCTTGCGTACGCTGATTCCGCCCGCAAATTCAGCAATCCCATCATTCCATCACCTCCGCTGCCGTCCTTCAAAAGGCGCCTTCCCTTCAGCTTAGCGCAAAGCCGCGTTGAAGCCGCTATGACATCTGCTCTCTTATTATAGCAGCCTATGTCTGGTCGCCAGCACTGTGGAACAAGAAATAAACCGCATAATATAAACACGTGGCGCTCAAACGAGTTAAACGCGTGTCACTCCAAAGGCGCATGTCCAATTCTTTGAATGAAATTGTACGCCTCGGCAAATGTACGTAAAGTGCATATGAAAAATGGAAGAGAGATGCAAACACGTGCTAAGAAGAACAAACACAAAACAGTGGCCAGTCTTAGTTCACGGTGAATACAGGGTAATGCCCAACCTTAAGGCGCACACGACAGTGCGCCGTCCTTCATTCACAGAAAACAAAACAGCGCATTGCACAAGCAAACGAAAGGAGCAAACCGAATGCTTCAACCATCTCTTCCGTAAGTTCTGTGATATGCACTGCTATTCTATTTAGTCGCACAATAGCTAAATATATAGTGAACTGGACGCTTGTGGACGGCGGTTGCGGGCTCACCGAAATCTTGGTTAGAAATCCAAAATTTGTCCCTGTGAGCTCAACCGTGTCGGAAAACTTAATTCTCGCAACATTTCGAATTGTCATGGATGAGAATACGAAAACGCTGCTATACTTATTCCGGCAACATACTCTGTATAGAAGCAGAAAACCTACACCATTAAAGCTACACGGAGTAAAAAAGACAAAGTTTCAGTTGCGTGAACGGTTACGTAGATAGAGCGCGCTATAAATATGTAGCATAAATTGTTATGCCACGTTACCATTATTACGCAAACTTTTGTTAGTTGTTTTTTCCATGCCTGCATGGCCTGTGCTATTAGCCAGGATCTAAAAAATTATCCCGGCGGCTGCAAATTACCTTGAGGGTTTCCGGCAAAAAAAAGGATATGGAAGTATCCTCGCCACATACCGTTTCATCGTGCAACTACATATATTCTTAAACTAAATAACCTTTATAAAAGCGATGTGACACGGTTAGTCAGGCTGAACAACTCCTGAAATAGTTAAGGCACCCTGCCTCATGATGATAGTCGAAACCCCAGCGCATAAAATCCTCGAATCGCGCTTTACAAACTACGCTACCTGACTGGCTCTTGAACGTGAAAAAGCTGACACTGCGGTTCCCACTGCCGGTTCATCGTCTTTTGATATCGTCTTACCCGGAACGTGCGCGTGTCATTTGTCTCAGCTGTTGCACTTCTGGTTTAATTATGGATCTCCGCCAATGTCCTCCGGTCTGCATTGGGAGCAACTGCGCCGGTCAAACAGGCGTCGGTCGCGCGCCGCCGCCCCTCTGGCGATAATTGATCGCTTTTCTTTTTCATCTCCGAATGCCAGATATCTTTCCTTCTTTGCTACGTGGTGGGCAGCCTCTGATTTCGCACTTAAAAAGTAAACACACTTTTCACACAAAGCAGTGCAGCTCTTTCGTAGCCACTTGTTCTGCCGTCGTATTCTCGTTTACGCGCATATATTAAAATTCCTCATCTGCATCACGCGGTTGGGTTTGAGGAGAAGCCTTGCCCCGGATTTTCGTATCTGCCCGCTGAAAGCAACGCCGGCCTCATAGCTGCGAAATCTGCGCACTGATCTCGTGGCGTTGGAGGATTGAACGCCATTGGCGGACTGTAACAAGCGATAACAGAGGCGACAACAAGACATACCCGGCCTCGTTTCGCTTCGTGGTACGGACCAATTACGGACATTTAGTTTTCTTCACTTGAAGGAAATATGGTGAAGCAGCGGACTGGGTTGAAGGCAAGGTCCGCTTGCTTAAGGCATGCTGTCCTTAGCCGCCTGAAGGAAGCGCAGCATAAGCGTAAGCAATTGGCGGACATTCATTACAGCGGTCAACTGCAATTCATCGCTGAAGCTGATATGGTGATTTAGCAGTTCTATTTTCTGCAGGCCCCATGCTGTCGCCATGCTCCGTTCTTGTAGCACATGACAATGGTCATCTTCATGTGAACATACAATTTGTAAAATTCGAATGCTGACAAAAAAAAAGACAACGCGTTCGGTGTTCTATGTACACATTTGAGAAAACCGACCTTCCCGCCTACTGCGTTGCCGCAAGAATGTCAAAGTGAGCACCATTGCGTCGCGATAAAGGCGTTGCGATGTGCGACAATCCAATAATATGTCACCGAGGAGAACGTATTTGTAAAGAAGTGCCGTAATAACAGTACTGAAGGTAGGAGGAATAACAACGTGTGGTAGAACTCATACATGGTAAATATAAAATATATCAAACATGTGCAAAATGTACTTCCCTCTCTGCCCTTCGTAATAGGTGCCATCAGCACCAAAATAATTATCATAAAGGCAGTAAAGAAATAAGGAGCACAAGTATGCTAGTTTGCATAAAACGCTTACGTGGGAGGTTGATTTCTATTAACAATCAATAATAACGAAAAGAAACCATACAACTACTCAAAACATAGAAACAATATGTGGCCCCTGTTTAAAGAAGAGCTTATAAGTTAAACATTTGAAAAGCACAGTAGCCAACCAGGATAGCAAAAAGTTCATTAGCAAAATTAAATGGCAAATTACAGCTTCTATGCACGAAAGTTCTTCGCAAATTAAGCATTTTTTTTTAGTCAGCGCCCTGTGTTTCAACATGCATGCAAATGTGTAACACAGCGCATCTTATAAAATCTTTATAAAAAGAAAATGCATATACCTAGTTTCCCGGCAAACTAGTAGCCCATTCTTTTTATGGCAGTTTCCAAAACTTTTTGTCGCATACTTTAAGATAGCCTCATTATGTCATTCATAACTGCGTTTACAATACTAGTCCTCAGAGCAAATTGATTGCACGTCATGTTCTCCATGGCCGATATTGCACAACTTGAGCTGGTCTTACAGTGCGTCAGAACTTCTGGCTACGGCGTGGATTTATGCATGCTTTTGACAGTGCTGCGACTTATTCTTGTGCTAACCACTTAAATGTGCATTTCAATGCCATTTTTCACTGCCACTGTCATTCAGCATTCAAGAACCGGTTACAGGGAAATTAAAGTAAATTTTAAGCCATAAATCTTAAGAACATACCTACGAGAGGGTCGCTAGGCACAGTTTTTTTGTAACTTCGTTCTTTAAGTCTGCCACATGTGCCATGCGATTAATTTTGGCTTATGTGGTCATGCACTTAGTCATTAGCTCCTTTCTCTGCAGCAGTTCTGGCGCTGTCACCCTACAGTCATCATCATCATCAGCCTGGATATGCCCAGTGCAGGGCAAAGGCCTCTCCCATACTTCTCCAACTACCCCGGTCATGTACTAATTGTGCCCATGTTGTCCCTGTAAACATCTTAATCTTATCCGCCCACCTAACTTTCTGCCGCCCCCTGCTACGCTTCCCTTCCCTCGGAATCCAGTCGGTTATCTTCCCTCCTCATTACATGTCCAGCCCATGCCCATTTCTTTTTCTTGATTTCAACTAAGATGCCTTAAGTCGCGTTTGTTCCCTCAACCAATCTGCTGTTTTCTTTTCCCTTAACGTTACACCCATCATTATTCTTTCCATGGCTCGTTGCGTCATCCTCAATTTAAGTAGAACGCTTTTCGTAAGTCTCCAGGTTTCTGCCCCATACGTGAGTACTGGTAACACACAGCTGTTATACACTTTTCTCTTGAGGGATAACGGCAACCTGCTGTTCACGATCTAAGAATGCCTGCCAAATGCGCCCCAGCCCATTCTCAATCTTCTGATTATTTCAGTCTCATGATCCAGATCAGCGGTCACTACCTGTCCTAAGTAGATGTATTCCCTTACCACTTCCATTGCCTCGCTACCTATTGTAAACTGCTGTTCTTTTCCGAGACTGTTAAACATTACTTTAGTTTTCGGCAGATTAATTTTTACACCCTCCCTTCTGCTTTGCCTCTCCAGGTCCATGAGCATGCACTGCACTTGGTCTTCTGAGTTACTAAGTAAGACAATATCACAGCGAATCGCAAGGTACTGTGGTATTCTCCATTAACTCTTATCCTAAATTTTTCCCAATCCAGGTCTCTGAACAGGTGTAACACGTACTAATTTCCAATCACGAGATAGTGCTTTCTCAACTAAGCACTTCCGAAATAAATAGTGAAAGTAGAAAGATAACATTGCCAAATAGTTTCTTAATATCGCTGCTGTAATATCATCTGGGCCACATGCATTAGCAGGTTTGAAGCTTTCTAACGATTTTCGAATACCAGGCACACTAAAAGTGACCTCAGACATCACTTCTGCTCCACTTGAAAAAACCGTGTTAACAACGCGCGAACAACTTTGACTAAACACGGACGCAAAATAATTGCAAAGGATGGCTGCTTTAGGCGCATCATCGTCCACGATTGTATGAGAATATATTAGAACAGGAATAGATGCACTTCTCCGAACAATTCGAACTCCGAACACGAACAATTCTCCGAAACTGTTTCGAGTCCTCTACGAAGTGCTTACCAAGGCTCGAGAAGAAAGAATTCTTAGCTACTTTAGTTATACTTTGAAAATTAGGTTTCAATATTTTTAACTCACACTTGTTTTCCTAAAATATTTGTTTTACATTTTCTGTGCATTCGCATAATACGTCGCAGTAGAGTAAGCAGCTGGGTGTTAAACCATGGTTTATCCCTAGTGCGTTTACAAGACAAGACTCGAATGGGAAAGAAAGTGTCACGCAGGTGAAATAGTTTTTCTTTAAATATGTTCCATAACTGTGCGGTACTCAGTTCGTCTGCTAGTGTATCAAAAGTGGAGAAATAAGTTTGAAATGCCGAATTAATTGCGTTCTAATTTGCTCTACTATATGCATACACATTTCTGGCAGCTTTTTCGGGAACAGATATTTTCTCAAACCTTACATCAGCCATAACTATATTGTGATCACAGACACGGGGTAAAACATGGACATTGGATACAATATTAGGCATATGACAAAGAAGTAACTCAAGAACATGACCTGTACCGTCATTTCGAGATGCCTCATGGACGTGCTACTTAAATGTGTACTCGTCCAGAATATAAAAAAGTCGCATATAGTCGGCCTCCGGCAGTATACCTTGGTTCACTGTATGGCCAGTTAGTATGTGGAAGATTAAAGTCACCCCCTATCAAAATATGATTCGCTTAAATCGTTTAAAGATAGTCAGACTATTTAAAAAAACTGCTGGAACGATGTGCTAGGAGGCGTATAATATGAACCAACTACGACAACTTTCCCATCCTGCAGCCGAATTCTACAAAAAACACATTCAATGTCAGTATCAGAGCAATCCAAAAATATACTAGGTATAGTAGAGGTCACGACGGAAGCATTGTTACCCTTTAGGGAAAACTTCGGAATCCATAATTGCAGAATCAAGCCACGACTGTGCACAAAATGATTAAGGGTCGTATCGATCGAACCGCCATAAAAAAAGCCTCGATTTGTTTCTTCTTGCTCTCTATGTATGTTATATTCTGTATGCTCTGTATGTAATCTGTAAATGTCACTGACCAGCGTCAGAGATCCAAAAGTTGACGTTTCGGGATCTGTACAGATCCTCAAAGGTCAAGCTTCGTTTTTCTCTCATTTGTCAGTGACCTGCTCTATTAATGATCATTTTGCCTTACGAGACGGTGTTCTATCGATTCTTTTTTTTTGATGAAACAATGATAACGAACAAGTTTCCTGTTTTGAACTATTTACCGTGCAAATTATATTTAAATACGGGGTTTTTAAACTGCAATTGAAAACACCACTATCATGTGACACGCTATAATTCACGTAAATAATTTTCTCCTTTAAAGGCAAGCCCATGAGAATTTGGCAAGCCTCCCAGGCTTGCCGCTTGTGTGCAGCAGCCGAGCTGCTCTGAACTATGATGTCTACAAATTAATTCGGTCGATGAACTGACAAGGCCGCCCAATAAATGAAGTATGTCGCTATTCTTCGAAATAACCGCTACACTAGCGCCCCCGTTCGTGTTTGCACAAGGCAAATAACAGGTGCGGCAGAGTTCCCGTTAAACAGGTCTTCGCAGATTGGTTATTGCTGTTGTAAACTGTAAGACTCTTCTGATGCAAGCTGGGCCTAAGGGTCTTCTCTCGCAGGAGCTTAGTGGCTGCACGAAAATAGCCTGTCAGGTGAGATGACTGACGAAATAACCACGTTACACGTAGGGGCGCATTCAAGGCCACCTCAAGGGAGGGGTGGATGGCCACCAAAATATAGAATGAACCGTAAGGGAAAGGGGAAAGGGGAGCTTACCGAGTGGTCAGTGTTATCAACTTTGAAGTACGAGCATGTCTCGGGGGACGTAAGGGGGGAGGGGGAGTTAGACCCGCAGTTTACCCCCTTTCGATCGACTAATGATTGTTTTGTGCAGCAGCAACGTTTTTGAGTGGTATTTTGGGGGCTTGCGGCATTCGCCTGTTATATTTTAAAGCCAAGTTTTCTTTGTGAACACTCGAGGATTTTCCTGGCCTTGGCTGCTACGTGCTGCTGTATTGTCGAAAAGCCCATACTTCAAGAAAACGTTGCATTACGCGCGTTATGGTGGGATCTAACCTCTGTCCCCCAGCAAAGCAGGACAATGCTCGAACATGCAAGCCACAATTACACCTACACTTTTATCCTGCCTACGCCAACTGTCTCTTTGAGACGATCGCCGCCTGAGTTCCACTGCTCAGCGCGGGTGCATAAGAGCACATGCGCCTGCGCCACTTTCCTTTTCGTCAATGACGTTGGAATGAAATACGTAAATTGCTTCCATCAAAATTAAGCTCTTAAAAAAACCTTCGCAGCACATAGAGTCCAAGATGCGCATCAGGTCTACATTGTTCTTATTTTTCTCTTCCTCCTTGGAGAAAAAGAAGTTACTGCCAATTTAACACGTCGCTAACAGCTCGAAGTGATATTTTTCAACTGCGTCAGGAAATACTATTTTTGCACTCAGGATTCACACTAAGTCGGGTATACTAAGTCTCATGGGGTAAACTGCTTACTTCAACTGGACGCATAATGCGATCAGCCGTAATGACACTAGCAGCTTACAGACTCATACATGCTGACGGAACCGGGCGCGGAAACTCAGACTCAACTGACTGGGATTTGCAAGAGACATCGCAAGACACAGAATCACTGAATAAAACTAATGATATTGTATGAGTAACATTTGATATCTCCCAAATGAATTAGGCGACCGCCACCGAAGAGAGTGTGGCACTCCCTTTCGGTGAACGTAATGCATGTCGCCGATCAGCGGAGTTCAATACGAGCACGATACAAGCGTAACACCTCGATAAAGGCCGCTGCCTACAAAATACCAGAAACACTAAAGGCGTTAGTCACATGTGGCCCACTCTATGACCTACCAAACACAGTTATACGTCTTTGCGAACGCAGAAACAGAGCTCAAGATTGGTCGGTGCTTGAACACCACTGCTCACAGCTCGTTATTTGTTCTCATTTCATGCCTCTCCGAATGGGCAAATTCATCCACCATGTGGCACGTATGAAGTCTCACAGACACGGTGCGATTTGAGGTTCACTGGCATGGGAAGTGCTTTTGTCGGGATCAATCGCACCAAATATGCGCAACACAACATCGCAACATAAAGAACGAGCCTAACGGGCCCTGCCTGTTCACCTTGCCGCTTAGGCTGTGTTTATTCCATAGCCCCAACATATATTACAAATATCCTAACATTCTATTTCATTTCTACAATAAGCTCTCCACGAGTGGCCAAAAATCTTTCCGGCCACCCCAGATTTGCTTGTTTCTCAAGTGGTATCACGAAAATCATAAAACCTCGCCATCTGATTTGACAGGTACACTATAATTATGCGCTATTTAGCCGATAAATAAATCAGAATAATTATTTACGATCCTGCGCCCGTTTCCTCGCTAGCCCTCCACTATTGGCCAGATGTTTTCGATCGGCGCTCACTTCACCAGTTTGTCACACGGCGTCAAAAAACCGTCAGAACGCACCACGACAAAGTGACGTGTACGCCATAAAAATGTACTATTATACCGAACGAATTTCTATTAGTTGAGAAATAGCTGCAACTGTCCTGTTTCGAAAGGTAGAAAATATGGTTGCCAAGCACTTAATGTGGCACTGGCTACAAGAAACTGCCGAGGAGAATGTATTTATTACTATATAATAAAACTTTTGCGTCCAAGTATAACGTTTTCAACCCCTTTCGGGAACGTATACGACATCGTTCTGCCACGTCTTCTTTACCGAGGACCCACTTTAGAGCATTTTTAACCGCAGTCTCCTCAAGGGGATGCAGGCGCAGATGCCGGCATCATCCTCATCCTCCGGTTACCAACTTTCACTGCACTAGTTGGTGAAACGGTGCACTAGTTGGTTAAACTGGTGCGTGCGCCTCGCCTCTTGTCAGGCAATTAGATAAGAATAAGTTGTCAAAGTAGGCACTTTCATTCGTTTTCAAACCAAAGCAAGGTGACCTCCTATAAAGGAAGAGAGCGTTTGATTGGGCTGTTCAAACAACGTTGTGGGTCACCGCTCGATGCCTGAGTGGGCGGCTACGTAAATTTGACGTCAGGACATAGAAATGAAAACAGATTGCAATAGTTTTGCTTTCTAGCGCCCAGGTATTTATACGCTTCAGATACGAGGGAGGTCGATGACGCGCAAGTCAATAGAGAAAGAGCCAATAGCACTCAATTTCGAAGGCCATGAAATTCAATGTGACGGCTCTCTCAAATGCTGAGCGTCACTTACTTACTTCTCTTAAGAATACCTTTCTACTTGAAGTTCAATCACTAATGAAGAAATTTTATATTTACTGATGGTACCTTTAATGTGACTCATTAAAACTATATTTTGACTCAAACAACTTAACTTCTAATCCTGCTTTTCTTTTTCTTACCGAACCGGGTTTTGTGGTTGTGAAGTAATGCTAGAAAACCGTATTGCACTTATGAAGATTCTTGGTTCGTACCCAACTAACGGCAGTTATCAAGGCGAAAGCCTTAGATGTCTCATCGACCAGTCGACCGTGAACGTCCTTGAGCGAAAACACGCCATTAGCACGCAGCGGATAAAAAAGATTAGTGAGCTCCACAGCGAGCTAAAGGCAGTTAAAGCGAGCCAAAGCTTAACTGGGCATGAGTGGATGACAAAACGAATTAAGAGGCATCAAAGTGAATTAGGCGAAATCAAATCAAATTATTACGAATCAAAGAAGTTAGGAAGCGATTTACGAGGAATGAAACTGAATTAAGAGGGGGTGAAAACCTCCGACTGAACGCAGCATCACCGTCCGCACCAGAGACGGTCACCCCATCCCCAGGATCGACTCCATCCGAGTACCGGGAAGGATGATCGAGGTGGGCGGGTCAAACATTTAAGCGGTCTACAAGCTGACGACAAAGACGGGCAACATGATACAACTCGTACGTAGAGTGGCCTACTGTCACTACGGCCTGAAGGAAGACAATCTTCTACGTATCATATACGCGTCCATCATATGTCACTTTATCTACGTCGCAGCAATGCACAAGCGAAAACAATTGGAGCGGGACAAGCTCAATACACTCATCTGAAAGGTATTGAAGTGGGCCCTCGGGCTCCTGATCACCACACCAACGCATCTACTCCTCGAGCTCGGGGTGAACAATAAGCTCGAAGAGATCGCTGAGGCTCAGAAGAGAGCGCAGATGATGCGACTGACGAGGACCAAGACACATTTTGCGCGAGCTGGGCCACTTCCCACCGAACACCCACGATATACCGGAGTTTATGCCGATTCCCGCGAGCCCATCGACTTGATCACAATCGCACACATTCCGCGAAACGTAGATCCGGAACACAATCGGGGCAGGCACATAACCCGGGTTACTGCATTCCTCATTTGTAATCGACAAGAAAGCGGACGACCTCGCATTCGTGGACGCCGCTGCGTACCGCGGAAAGCCAGTCTTCGCCGCGGTCGCAGTCTAGTCCTCGCAGTGGACCTCAAACACCACCACGGTACTCACACGTGACCCGGAGGTGGTGAAGCAAGTTGCCATAGCCCTGGGAGGGCTCAACGACAAGCGAAAGGTGATATTCAGCGACTCGAGACCAGCCATTAAAGCGTTCGAGAGAGGAGTCGTTTCCGACCAGGCATTGCGCATCCTTCACGATGCTGATTCGAGCACCCTCAAGAACCACACCGTCATGTGGTTTCCCGCCCACCTATGTCAGATCCCGGGCGCTCCGCCCAACTTCAAGGAGCCGACGACACTGCGCGCGCGCTTACCGACCGCGCCGTTACCCCCGGACAACCGCGTCTCGACGAATTGAAGGCGATATTAGATCTTGCCGTTCAGTGCGGGAATTGACCGATGTTGAGGAGCATTTTGAGAACTGAAGGTTTATTTACATTATTTAGTCATAACACAATATAATGAACAGTCATAAAGTCATCAACGGCCAGCAGCAAATCGAGCGCTGCGGCCCGTGGCAAGAACGAATGAATGATTGAATGAATGTCTGTTCTCCCTCTCTCTTTTAACCCCTTCGGTCTCTCGGGGTCACGTCATGTTCCTTTAATTGTGTGCGCCCGTGCAAGTGTCATCACGTTCGGCCCATGGGGTCGCATCAAGTCGCATCGGCGTTCCCTCCTGACCTGCAAGCGCTCAGCTGGAGGAGACGGGTTGTTCTCGAACGACCTTTCAGAGCTGCAAAACAGTTTTGCTCGGGACCAAGATCAACTACCTGGAACCGTGCCAGGTGACGTTTCACTTTCGGGAATCGACAAGCAGGTGGACGGGATGACAATAGCTTGGCGTGCGGCGCATGAGGTGCGGGTCGCCAACCTGTCTGACGGGTCGGATGAATGGATGGATGGATGGATAGATGGATGTTATGAGCGTCCCCTTTGGAGGGGGCGGTGGGTTACGCCACCAAGCTCTTCCTATTATATTTCCTAATGTCCTACCTAGGTTAAAAAAGAAAAAAAGAAAAAAAGCACTATGAACTACCACACCCAAATTTTTGGGGCAACGTGGTAGACGCGCTACTGCGCACCATAATTTGATTGCCACGGCGATTGGATGTGGTCGAGGAACTTGAGTGATGCCAGGGAAAGGGTCCGTATCCAACAGCTCGTCCTCGCCCCAGAAGTTCGGAACGGCCGGTGAACTTAATTCACTGGCCATGAGGAACGCTGATGGAAGCTGTAGCGTACTGGTGACGAGACTCCTGTGACGAATTTCTGGATCCCGTGCCCTAGCGAACTTACGTAAAAGCAACGAAACAACATAGAGCTGCTCCACGTGCAAGAGCAGGTTCTTCGGCCCTGACTCGCCAGGCTATTATTAGGTCCAAATCAACCCTGGGCTTTTTTTTTTCTTTTCCTAATTTTGATAAAGTTGTTCCAACCACCTTTCTAAACAGCTTTCCATATCTCCTCGAACGCCGACAAGGCGTGAGTGATATTGTCGTTGCAAAAGAAACGGGAAGAAGTTAAACAATTAATGAAAACAACTTGTATAACCATACACAAGCAATGTTTTGAAACTACAAGTATGTATTCCAGCCCACAATAACACTTCCTACCTCGTTAGTCAAAGGATGGAAGGTAATAAGTCGGTTTACCGAAACAATCGGCTGAAACCATACGCGTTCGCATAGAATATGCTTCTCGGTCTCTTTTCGACCGGTTGCTCGAACGTGCTTGATACGCAAAACTTCGCCAACGACAACAGCACTTTCCTTTTCTTTGCGCCCGGCCTTTTTGCGTCTGTCGCCGTCTTTGACATCGCTACATTATTCCCCGCATTCCGATGTTTACGGCGCTTCTGTCTACGGTGCTTTTTCCTGGAACTCCCTTTCATGCCACCTCCTGGCGCCTCAAGCTGGCTGGTACACATCTCGTCGGCCCGGATAGCTCCCCTACGCGCACAATTTGAGTGATTTTCATTTAAATCCACTTTCTCTTTGGCTCGACTGGCGGACGGCTCAATCGACTCTGGAACAATGCAGCAGTCTTTACTCGAGCTATGCAACTCGCACTCCTGCGAGCTGCCCTCTACTGCATCAGCACACAGCTCACCAGACTCGATCGCTGTCTCACCCGCACAGTCCGAATGATTCATAACTAAATCATCCCTCTCTTGGCTACCTAGACTGGTGGACAGATGCACCGACCCCTGAACAATGCAGTTGTCTCCCCTTGAGCTACGCAGCTCTCAATCCTGCGAACTGCCCTGCCCTCAACTGCATCGTCCAGCTGGCACTACACTTGGGCACGCAGATCTGACTTAACATGGGTGCCCGTGTCTGTCGGGTCAGCAGTACTGTGTACTTCGTTAACGACCTCGTTAACATTACATGCGATGCACACTTGCGGTGACTGTGCCGATTCATTCACAGCTGGCCTAGCTATCTCTACAGTGCTCTGTTGGCATATCACCTCGTCGCTCTCACTACAGCCTTTAACGGCCTCTGTTGCCCCTAAGGCATCGTTAGCAGCCAGCCCTTTCCATTCACCTATGAATGTGCTGCTAATATCACAGGTGCCACTCCTCTTTTCGGCTTTTGGCGAAAATCCGCTAGATGCTTCCTCATTTTTTGCACTGTGCTTGCCACAGAATTTTCAGGCAGCCGTTGTCTTTGTGAGTTTAACTGCCGCACATCTCGTATTTGTTTGTTCAATGCTGCCATCTCTTTCTCGTGCTTTTCCCGTTCTCGCTCCCACTCACTCTCACGTTCTTGGCGCTCACGCTCCCGTGTTTCTTGTATCACCTTCCAAGCAATCTTAATACTTTCATCATCATTGCAACTATATTGAATTGCCTTTTGGATAGCTGGCTTTTTCATCTTTTGGTCCGCCTCAACTCCCAACTGGTCGCACAATAACTAGTAAGACCTCGTCAACCTTCTATGAACCATGGAAGCTGCCCCAATTTGTGGTTAGAACCGTTTTTCTTAAATAATTTGTGCAAACACAAAATGTGCAACAAATTTCCGATTTCTTGAACCGCCAAAATAAACACGCAAAATTTGAAGTCTTGCGCATCAAAAGGAAAAAACCACGTGCTCACTTACGGATGCAGCACCACGCCACCTTGTTCATCGGTACGCTGTTCCCGGTTCCTCGAGGCTCCTTGGGTCGAAGGCTCTTTCTTATTCGCTGTTCCTAGTTCCTCAGTACTTCTTTGGATGAAGGTTCATCCTTATCGCTGCCACCAGTTATTGGATCTTGCCGTTGAGTGCAGGAATTGGCCAACGTTGAGGAGGATTTTGAGAACTGCAGGTTTATTTAGTAATAACATGAAGTAATGAAGTCATAAAGTCATCGTCGGCCGGCTGCAAATCGGACGCTGCGGCCGGTAGCAAGAAAAACGAATGAATGAATGTCTCTTCTCCCTGTCTCTCGCTTTTAACCCCTTCGGTCTCTCGAGGTCAGGTCATTTTCCTCCGATGGTAGGCGCCCGTACAAGTGTCGTAACATTTGGCTCACGGGGTCGCTTAAAGGGCTCCACTGTCCGAGGGGTGACTTGCCACCAGCGTTGTCTCCTGACCGACAAGCGCTCAGCTGGAGGAGGCGGGTTGTTCTGGAGTGACCTTTGAGAGCTGCAACGCCGCTTTGCCTGGGACCAAGATCAACTGCCTGAAACGATGCAAGGCTCACGTTGCACTTTCGGAAAGAGTCAAGCAAGGGGGGGGGGGGGGAGGGAAGACAATAGCTCGACGTGCGCAGCATGAGGTGGGGGTGGCCAACCTTTCTCACAGGTCAGGCAACGTGGGAGACGCGCCCCTGCGCACCATAATTGGAATGCGACGGTGATTGGATGTAGTCGGGGAACCTGAGTGATGCGAGGAAAAGGGTCCGCATCCAACAGCGAACAGACTCGCTCCAGTAAGGTACAACGAAATAACTAAACACTTTTGCATGGGATGACATCTCTTTCCGTTCCCCCACTCCAAAGTAAGCAGGCCACAGGTGCTAACGCTACGCTCGTTGCAGGCACATGCCTATCCCAACTCCGCCACGTTACACATCATCTACTTGGACCCCAGCCCCGACGACGCGTGCTCCTCGTGCTGCAACACGGCGAAACTCGCACACGTGCTCTGGGAGTGTAGAAACGCTCCACCCAACTCTGTCTCGGACAAATCGGGGAAGACCATATGCCGCCCGCTCCTACAAGACCAGCAATAGGCCGTCCAGCAAGCCCGCGCAGCGGCCTCCAAGTACTCCCTGTCGGTCCCTGTGTGCAAGACACCCGCTCTGCGCTGACGCGCACCCTGCAGGACCTTTCATAAAGGTTATCCAATCCAATCAATTCGATTTAAGTGAAACCAAAAGAAATGGGAGCATTCGAAGCAAATTTAGAAGAATCAAAGAGAATTAAGGAGGAGGACAAAGTGAATTAAGCGAAATCTAAGCGAATTAAGAGGGACGACAAAGCGAATGAAGTGGTCGACTCAGTAATTTAAGGCGGATGACTCAGCGATTCAATTGGATGACTCAGCAAATTAAGATGGATCACTCCGCAAAATAATGTGGCTAATTAACTTGGCAAATAAACTGGCTAATGAATACATCGGCCCTTGGGCTTCGGCCTTGTAGTTGTCGTAAGGTTAACAGTAAGGACCGTGTGATTTTTTTTCCCTGTCTGCGTTGCCGAAGTGCTCGAGCTAAATGTTACATGATGTTGAGACATAGCCTGGTTTTGAACTCATAAGTCCTTAACAGAGCTAAAACTACTGATGCCACATATAACTTATCGAAAAACACACTTTTTGGTTGCTTCTCATATGTACATATTTTCCGAAGAAGCGCGTACCGTTATAGGTTCAGCGAGAAACATAAAACGTACGACTACTGCCATGTTTTTTTTTATGTTTCTTGATTTGTTACTTATCTTTTGGTACGGTACTGGCTGGCATATGAGCTATATATGATAAATGCGTGAAAGCATTCCAGTTCTGTAAGGGACTTGTTAAAAATATTGTTCATAATGCACCATTCGTAGCCTGTGGTTTGTTCTGTCGGTATCGTGTGATGTAAAAGCAGTTTGTCTTTTGTGGCCTTTGTCACTGGGCACACGCACAGCAAATGTCGAGCATACACTGCTCACACAGGTGCAGAATACTTTGGGTGCTTCTCAGTATCTTGAGTCTCCGGGCCATATGCCTAGCACCTGTTTTTTCAATACGTCGATCTAACTGCTGGGCTGCTAGCGACTGCCCTGAAGTGCGCAGCATGGGCACGATGTTGCATCACTGTTCATGACTGGGGTGTAACCTGGCTTTTCTGTTTTCCTAGGGAACGCTCTTGTGACCCCTATTTCATTTTTTATCCTGCTGAAGGGCGCAAGACTATTTTGTGTCCAGCGCCTAACACCAGATGTCTGATCTGCGGCTCGAATAAACGAAGATAAGTTTGATTGCATCCAAATGTTTGGAGCATATTTGTTAACAGCATTCAATCGCGTTTTAGGCCTTAGCTACTTGAGAATGTGCGCTGGTGACGGCAAAAAACGTGGCTAGCAGCGCGTCGTAGAAACCACACGTTCGTTACGGTGGCTTACTGCCGTCTCTTTCCTTTTTAGCGATCATCACAGTAGCTGACATGTTCTCGGATCACCGCATCTAAATACCTCGCTTTCGAAAGACCTGTAAACACCTAAATACATCCTCCAAATTTCGCCAAATATATACAAGCTCAAACCTATACGTAATTCGGTTACAATAACCGCATGGTCTGCTTCTCACAGAAGCGCCGGTACATTAAGGTGAGCAGGTTTTCGAAGTAATTAGACTTAGTATCAACAGATTTGCCGCGAGAAACGACAGTGCGGTGTTGGCTAAGAAGCTGCTAGGATACCGTGCAGCCTTTTTGGTAGCAATCTGTTTTTGTCCTTTTCTACACCAGTTTACCTGCCGTTTCGCCCTCCCTAGTTGATCACCGTAATACGCCTCCTTTCCTCTTCTATTTGGCCGCATTTATGTGCAGCGCGACGTTTTTTTCTTTTTGCCCCGACACCTAATATTGTAATCTATTTAAGGTCATAGTTCGCGGGGGGCGGGGGGGGGGGGGTACGCAAACATCAGGCTCATTATTATTTTGGTATGTTCGCGCTGGCTGTACCTTGCTTGCTCGCTGTACGCACTCCTATATTTCGTCGCAAACGACATAAATGTGCACCTAGCAAGACGGCGCTGTGTCGTTCTACCTTCCTTGTCCTTTTACCGCGTCTATCCTTGAGCTGGTCTGTGCTCGTAGAATTCTTTTACGGTTTCATTGGGTCCCGTGATGCCATATATGAAGCTGTTATGCACGAAACCCTCATAGGTCCTACCCGTATAAAAGAAATGTAAGGTATTAATAGTCGAGTAATGTTGCAACATTTCCAACCATCGGCTAAGGACGAGGAATCTGCAATGATCTCGGCTTGCATTCACAAAACTTTCTTAAGCTAAATGTATTCGTGCCAGCCAGTGCTGATATAGGACATACTATAAGCGAAGGCGATCAGCAAATGAAAAACAACACTTAGGAACAGAAAGGTGGTGGTAACAATTTTATTGAGGTTCTGCTCAGTTATGATCTGGCAGGCAAGAGTCCTAGGATGGCCCTGCACGAGGAACGACCATGTCGGCCCACGCAACGAGGGCTTTTTGTAGTTTTTGGTCCGGCTTTCTGAGCAGCTCCTCCCACGTCTGTTGTGAGGGAGCTGGAAACGACCTGGGAGGAGGTAAGCCCTCGAACCCCCAAAGAATGTAATTTTTGGTAGCCAACGTTTGATTCGGGCAGTTTTGACATATTGGGTTTCATTGCCAATTGTTAAGTATGCCCAGCCAATGTGGGCTGGGGAACGACTTAGTTTGGATTCGACGCGGGATCGAGGCTTGCGCTCACGTGAGGCTTGCGTTTGGAGGCGGTTAAATTCGCTTTTTTTGCTCGTAAGTTTGTTATCTGTTTGTTATCTCGTGGAATGTCTTCGGTGCATTATCCATGGGATCTGATTCTGAGGGGCACACCTCCCGGTTGATTAGACCTTGGGCTACCCAGTGTGCCACCTCATTCCCTTGATTCCCCGTAGGGGCAGGGACACATACGAGTTCAAGAGTATTTTCATTTTTAAAGTGCCGTACGACTCGCGCTGCACAGACGCCTATGCTGCCTCTCGAAAAGTTGACGATTGCTGTTTTGGAGTCACTTATGATAGTTTGCACGGAGGGATTCATGATGGCCAAAGCAATGGCAGTCTCTTCTGCTTCCATGGTGGAAAGCTTTCTGAATTCTGCCCCTGATGTTTTAAAGCTTATTACGTATATCGTACGTGCGGTAACCACTCCAATGAAGTAAACAACATTGTGACAGATAAAGGTCCTAAACCAATGAACGACTTATCCTTCTAGCATCGCATTGGTACTAATACGTCGTAAGTGTGCGAATAAAAACAGCGCAGCTGATGTGTATGGCAAATCACAGAGCAAGCCCTGCTTACCAAACAATATCTTAGCATTGTTTCTTCTGTACGGCTTCCTCAGTGATTTGTCAAGACGCCACGACCTTAATTCACTAGTGCAATTTATCAGTCATAAAAGATTATTTTGAAATATTTAGAATATCAATATATTGTTACACTGAGAGTTTCCAAATAATTAGGTAAATATTGGTGAAAAGACTGTACCTTTGATGGAATCTTATTTCGGGCTCTCTGTACCTACTAGCTGAACGTAAGCAGAGTGATGCTTTAGGTCACCGGCAGAGGAAGGCAGTGAGTCTAGCGAGTAATATTATAAATTTAATCACAATATACTTCCGGCAATGGGTTGGAACTTCGACAGCTTCCTGCCGCAAACACTGAAACGAAAGGGACAAGGCATGGCTCAGGCTATAGCAATCAGCTTGTGAAGGGACAAAGAATAAGGGACCACAGGACACGGGCTTTCGCAGCGCTAGCTATGCCTAACAAATACTGGTGAGCGATTTGGCATTTCATTATTTATTTATTGGTGCTTTGTGTGTTTCCGCCCTTGTAGAAGTTCGCTGCTTATAATGTTGCCCTCATATCTAGTGCCAGTTGCAGGCCTTGCTTGCGCTCAGACGTCATGAACCAGCAGTGGGCCGACGCTACGGGGAAGAAGTAGAAGTGAAGGTGAAGCAGTGAGGGCAAAGCTCACTGAGTTCAGCACGGCTTTCCGCAACTTGTCATAGGTTGTAGCGCGTATTATCTGCAGCGAATATATTATTCGTTATTATACGCATACGCTCTGTGCCCATGACATAAGAGAACTTTCCTGCGTAAGCTTTAAAGCTCGTGGTAACTCATATCGGTATACTGTAGAGCAGCTTAGTGGGCCTTTGGCAACAAATGCCGGCCACTTACTCGACATGTGCACTACGCAGAACGACAAAGTTCTTATTACAGAAGTGCTGGAGGGTTCGGTCGGAGAAGCACCTCCGAGAAACTAGGAAAAGGTAGCGAAAGCTTTCCAGAATCACTTTAATCTACAGCGCTTATGACGACGAAAGCTCCATTCAAAAGAGCGACGCCATCATCCAAAATGAAGATAATGAACTATGAAGCTGTACAGCGACTGAGTGGTCGTTCCACCTGAGTTTCGACACCGCGCCACGACGAGAAGATTGCGTCATTTCCGACCGCGCGATCCTTCATAGGCCTACAGGAATCGACCGCCCTGTCAGCGCTGTCGCAATTGAAGAAGCCGTAAATGCGACTGTTATTTCACCTCCCTATCACCTCGAGCACTAGGCAAAGTACAAAAAAAAATGCTGGCGTGAAGTGACAGCAGTGCTTTTATGTTGGATCAGGCCATCTGCGAAAGCGGGAAGACGGCTGGCAATTCATCATTGACGGTGTACAGGCGTGTATTCGAATGATAAGGAAGGTGCGGCCAAGGCCACATTCACACGAAAACAAAACGATGACTGCTCTAATTTATTATCAATAGCTTATAAATGGGCCATGTTTAACATGAAAAAAGAATCACTAAGGAATGAACAAAGCGTCATATGTGCTTACTTCAAAAGAGGCTTGTTTGGGTGAAGCCGCAGGTGCAGTAGTTGGGTGTAGAAGTAAATATTCAAATGATTCTAAAATAAGTGAGCGCTCGACAAGAACTTTTTCCACAAAGAAATTCACAAAGATGTATATTGTGCACTCTGCTACACCGTACAATGTTAGGAAGGGAGCCCGCATTATACCGCTTAAATGCATATCTGACATTTCAGCAGATAGGTTCCGTGGAAATTCACAAAGATATTTATTAAACGCTCTGCTACAATGTATAGAATGCTAGAAAGGCAGCTGATTTTTGCCCCTCATAAAGTAATGCATACGAGAACACATAAATAGATTTATTTGTAGTATTCTTGCGTGGTTACACAGATGACGACGACACTTTATGCTCGGCACTTTTTTGTTTACCTGATTGGCCAGTTTCCGCATTAAGCACTTATTAAAGAAAGTGAAAATTATCCGCAATGTACGTTGGTGTAAACAGCTAAATGAAATGTTTATTTCTGATACTCTGATCTTCCGTTGCACT